>NC_056747.1:779902443-780132443 GCF_019279795.1 Protopterus annectens
TTCCTGTTACTGATCCATTGCCTTATTAGGAAGGAGGGAAGTTTCTTTGCTTACCAGTGGGAGTGGGAAGCACTGAGCGGCCTTTTTGTCCGATTTGGTGAAGTTTCAGCCAGAAACTAGTAGTCCATTGGTCGTTTTGGGCCAATTCCTAGCTCCCTTCAGCCCCCTGCTATAAAACACAGTAAACACGCGTTAGCGCGGAGTTGCCACTGTTGCACACAAGAGCAGCGGCGGTTAAACAAGGTTAAACTATTCGGGCCATCTAAATTCCACTCTTCAAATTTTCCCTTAGAACTACCTTCCTCGAGCTGTACTGCTGATCTAACCAGCATATCCTATAACTGAAAAGTTCATCTCTACTTGATTCCCAAGTAGACTATTCTCTATCTGTAGAGCCTACCACTTACTCCTACAGTACTTGCACCTTGATAAAGCACTCTTATTATAGATAGTACCCCACCAGCCTAAAACCCACTTCCCCCCGGAGTCCTTTGAAAGTCTCTTTATCTACTACTTCTAGTATGTCGAGGGATCAGTTGCTAGTGTCCTCTCCAGCTCAACTGGTGAACCCGGGAATATTGAGGCAATGTTACAATTGCCTCATGTACACAGACAATCCTCTCCTTCTCCCACAAAACACAAATACATGCGAGAGATGCAACTATATGGCCAAACTGGAGGCTGAGCTCTCTCAACATAGGACTGGCAAGACCAGACAGGAGGAGAAGGTAACCACACACAATACATACCCAGTCACACATGGTACCATCACAACTTCAAATCATACACATACTCACACAAAGACATACTCGGAGGCTCTGATCAAAAATTTACCAAAACAGCAGAGGCCACCAAAGCAGACACCCAAACAACTACCACCTCACAACCCAACACATGCAACACATAGACCACACAGTCAGAGTGTCAAACAGTCACAGCCCTTAAGGCCAAACAAAATGCCAGACACACTTGTCATTGGTGATCCCATAGTCAGACACACTGACGTCCCGCTCACCAGACTGAGTAAGGAGAAGGTCACAGTAAGCTGCCTGTCGGGCGCTAGAATCCGCCACATAACGCAAGCACTCAGGTCTCTCAACAGCAGGTACAAGTACGACTCAGTCATTGTCCACGCTGGTGTCAACGACCTGAGATGTACCTCCTTGGACTACATGAAAAGGGACATTGAGGAGCTCTCTGATTATGTAGCCCAGGCAGGTATGACCCTGACCTTGAGCAGTATCCTACCTTCACCTAGAATGATGCCACAATACAGTGATAAGATGATCAGCTTTAATAATTGGCTTAAATTCTGGTGTCATTCAAAGGGGATCCAATGTCTGTCTGTCTGGGATGACATGCTGGACAAGCCACGCTGCTTCGCAAGGGACGGCTTGCACCTGTCACCCCTGGGCTTCCGGATATTGGCAAAGGCTCTTGCCACCCCCATAGTGCCTTTTTTAGGCAAGGCTCAAATTCTAAACCTACCACCATAGAACACCAAAAATGAAAAAAACTAAGGGTAATGCTGCTCAATGCCAGAAGTCTCAATCTCAAGATGCACGTACTCGAGGCCCTTCTCAATATGGAGAACATCGATGTCTGTGCTGTGACAGAAACCTGGTTCAAGGCTCCTGAGAGCACCCCAGCACTAACAGGTTTCACCTCATATCATGCGTTCCGTCCCCAAAATCCGGACAACACCAAGAAAGGAGGGGGGGTGTCCATACTCATAAAGGACACCCACACCTCAAGGTTGGTGGCAACGTACGATGCATCGGAGACCATCCAGGTGCAATTAACCATAGGCAAGACTGCTCTGCAATTTGTAGCATGTTACAGGCCACCCTCTCAAACTCAGGAACCTCACATGGCCTTCCTGAAAACATTGGAGGGGATAAATGTATCTCCAAACACCATCATACTAGGTGACTTCAACTACCCTAATATAGACTGGGAACACTTCTCAAGCCTGAACACTCTAACCCAAAGATTCCTGGAGTTCATAAACTCAAATGCCATGGAACAACTAGTCACCATCCCCACAAGAGGAGAAAACATACTTGATCTCATCATCACGAACATGGGATCAAAAAACACCGGAAGTATACCCCTCACTGGTGAGATCAGATCATAAACTAATCTCGCTGGAGGTCCTCATCCCGCCCCCACCTGAAACAAAAAAGACCACAGTGAAAAACTTCTCAAAAGCCGATTTCACACTTCTAAAAACTAGTGTGGTCTCCTTTAAGGCCCCTGAGCCAGTGGTAAACATTACTCAAACCGCTGAATCACTTACAAATGCCTTCTACCAGCACCTACAGGACTGCATGGATCAGGCAATCCCAAACAAAACTAAGACTCTCTGTACCAAAGGCAAGCATCCAGTCTGGTGGACCCCAGCCATAAACAAGCTCTACAACAAAAGGAGGAAGCTACTACAAGATAGAGCAAAATCCTTGAAAGGTAAGACACCTTTGATCATTATAAGTAAAAAACTAAGAGCTCTCATAAAATCATCCAAGGCAAATTTTGAGAGAAAAATCGCCAAGGACTCTAAAGACAATCATAAGGCCTTCTTTAGCTATGTTAGAAACCTAGGAGGAAACTCCCAGATATGCTCAGAATTAGTTCAAAATGATTTTAAAATTACTGAACCTACACACATTGCCAACATACTGGCTGACAGGTTCAGTGCAAACTTCTCACCGCCTACCGCCAAAAGGAGAGATATCTATTCCAGAGGATTGTAGCCCCCAAACATCTCCAACGCCCAGGTGAGAACTGCCCTCACTAAGGCAAAAAACACAGCATCCATGGGACCGGATGGTGTCCCCAGCTGTGTGCTTCACGAACTCAACGAGGAATTAAACCCACAGTTAGGACAGCTGTTTAATCTTAGCCTCACCTCAGGATACGTACCCAAGGAGTGGCGCACGGCGACTGTGGTCCCACTTCATAAGGGCGGTGCCTCCACAGACCCTGGAAATTACCGCCCCATTAGCTTGACAAGCCTTATCTGCAAAGCCATGGAGAGGATCATAATGGAACTCATAAATAAAGACATAGGGAACTTGCAGACTTTGGATCCAACCCAGTTTGGCTTTGTCAAAGGCAGATCCTGCCTCTTAAACTTGGTTGACTTTTTCGCGACAGTCACCAAGGCCATTGATGAGGGAAAGGCAGTCCATACAGCCTACCTCGACCTGGCAAAGGCCTTCGACACAATACCCCACTCAGGTATCATCGAAAAACTCATCAGCTTGAATGTAAACCTATACATCACAAGATGGGTTGCAAACTGGCTAAGTGACAGAACCCACAGGGTCAGAGTTGCTGGAGCCATGTCAGACTCAAAGCCTGTCACAAGTGGTGCCCCACAGGGCTCAGTCCTGGGTCCACTCTTGTTCGGCATCTACTTTTCTGAAGTACAAGCAAACACAGGAGGGTTATGGCTGACAAAGTTTGCAGATGACTGCAAACTGGGTGCCATAGTCGAAAACACATCTGACACAGATATCCTCCAGAAGGGCCTCACAGAAACGGATAACTGGTGCCAGAGCCATGGCCTGAAGTTAAACGCCAAAAAATGCATAGTCATACCCTTCGGGAAAAACAAGGTTACCCCTAGCTACCATATAGGTGGCAATCCACTGAGCACAGAAAAAGTCATCAGGGATCTGGGGACCCAGGTTGACAGTAGCCTTTCGTTTGACACTCATGTTGCTAAAGTAGTTAGGAAAACCTTCTATATCGCCCACCTGATCATGAAGGGATTCACATCTAGATCAAGGGAGGTCATCATCCCCCTGTACTCATCACTCATTAGACCTGTTGGGAGGGTGGCCTAATGGTTAAGGTGTTTACCTTACAAACACAAGGTGCAGGGTTTGAGTCTCACAAGGGATAACTGGCTTGGCTTAAAATGGCTCGCAAGGGCAGTTAGCTTAGTACTAACCTATGAATACCCTATGAATAACCTATGAATACCCTATGATTGAGTACAATGCCCCGTTCGGAATGTATCTGACCAGACACCTGCTGCAGCTTGAAAGGCCCCAAAATTTCCTCACCAAAAGGATAAAGGGTCTCAAAAATATGTCTTATGCTGCCCGACTGAAAGAACTCCAGCTCTATTCAGTCTCATACCGCTTGCTCAGAGGTGACCTGTGCCTGACATATAAGGCCATGTCAAACCCAGATTTGATGAATATGCTTCACCTCAAAAAATCTAGATCCCTCAGAACCACAAGGGCGGGAGACTTAAACCTTGACACGGTTATAAATAGAATGTGCTGGAGGGACAGATTCATCACCCAGAGACTCCCTGTGCTGTGGAACAAAATCCCGGTACATGTGAGGCAGAGCACCTCGCTGGCCTTGTTCAAGAGGAATCTTGACCAATGGATGGCAGATCGCAGATATACCCCAGGGATTACTTCAGTGTCACTGCTTGACAGAGGCACAGCAAAATGATAGGCATAGTTTTTATTCAAACTAAAGGGGTGGTGAAAGCCACATAACTATGGGCTAGGCTTATAAATGCCCTTGGGCAGATAGCCTAGTATGAACCTATGAACCTATGAACCTATATAAAGTGTGGACAAAGACTCAAAAATAGGGACACTGTTTAAATATTGATCTAACAAACTTAAAAGTTGATAGAATAACAGATTTTGTATTATCATACATTTTCCGAAGCATATGAAGTCTGAAACTCAAATGTCTATTATTTTTTGACTTCAACTATTAAAGATTTGCCTGTGGTTTGCCACAAAACCACAATTTTATGAGAAACAGACCAAAAAATATGAGGCAAAAATCTAGGCATTCTTTGAAAATCTCTACAGTTGAGTGCTATTCGGGTAAACCAAAGATAGTTATATCTTTTTTGGAGCAATAGAAATACAATCATTATTCCAAGACAAGATTTATAAATCATATTCTCATAGTTTATAGGAAAGCTACTATTTTCTTAGCTTTGAACATTAAGCTTTCAACACAACTTATTTTTCCTGTAATGAGTGGTAACATACTAAGGCAGACTGTCAGTGAAAGTAAATGACCCATCTGTTGTTTAATCATAGGTAATGACCATTAACCTGCTGTAATAGAGCCCCACCCCATTGCATTTCGACCCTTCCATTCAGTTGCTTCCTTTAGCCCTCCTTTGCTTTGAAGACACCAGTCACCGGTGCTGTTAAAAAAAAAGTTGTTACTTCAGAATTTCTCACTATAGTGTTGTCAAAGGAACAGTTCCTTTCATATGCAAGTGCAGGGAATTTGTACCCTTGCAGACCCCTAGGTCTCTGAGACACAGAGTCACTATTCCTGTATTGCATAATACAGCTTCACTATTCTGACACACAGGTTAGGTGACACCTGTTACTTAAATGTAATTTTAACTCAGGTTTATTGCATACACCATATTAACAAATATATCTGAACTTATGCAACTGTGGATGTTTCTGAAACACACAGTTTCATCTAAAATTCCTTAAATCTGCACACTACCCTCCTCCCTCATAGTTTTAATCTCCATGTTTTTACTTGTACTTTTCTGAACTCTGAAACCTTGAAACTGTTGTCCTTCTTTCCAAAGCTATTTGGCAGCTAGATATCATTATCTGTCATCCCATCTCATTCCTTGCCCCTTTGTTCAACTTACTGAGACCTGTTTTTTGTTACCCATTTAAAGGACAATTCACACAGGCGCCATGTTTTCTCATCACAAAGTGTTTCTTCTTCTTTAATCCAGCCAGCTCCAAGAAGCTAAATACAAAGAAAGCAGTCTTACTGATTTCTGTGTGAAGCTCCTTCTTGACACCCCAATTGACTTTTTATGGAACCTTGTATTATTTCATTATTTCCTTCTGTTAATTTTCACAATATCTTTTTTTTCTTCTTTTGAGTTTTGGGACCTGCAGTTACAGATTTTGCACGTTTACTGGTAGCTGTATCTAGTTCCATTTGCATTCTTCTGGAATTGTAGTTTTATAATTTTTCATGCAAGTACTAGTTAAAAAAAAAGAGAGAGAGAAATTATGTATAATCAGAGTCAATATTTCTGAGTGGTACAGTCAAGACTATTATGTCATAGATTTTGTACTTTGCATGTAGGGGAATGTAGTCTGTTGTTGAGGCTAAATTTTACTATAGAGTTATTAAACAAATCTGAAGTGAGAGACACACTTTGTATACTGGCATCTCAGATGTATGTTAGGAAGAATAATTAATGTATTAAATTTTATGCTAAAAGGATGGAATAAATAAAACCCGAATTACCTGTTCACTGTGTGTACAGTATAACAGTCTTCATACTCAAGTAGAGTTGTTCTACAGTATATCTAACCTGTGATAAACTTTAAATGTCACCAGATTAACTGATTTATTTGAAAATGCTACAAAGAATATTTGTAGATATGCAAATTTGGGGCATCCAGATTACTGAGTTCAAGACCTAGTTCCACAGCAGCCATTACTGTCTGTCTGCTCAAGAAGTAAAAAAGAAATCATTCTGTGTCTGTGACTCACATATTGTGGGGAAACGTGAAATGGTTACAAGTTTGGCATTTACCTGAATTGGTAAATAAATTAATGTGTCTGACATACATGTTTGTGTAAGCATTTTAAATATTTTATAAACCAGTCTCAAAACAGGTTTCTGTCATGTTTTTAAACTTCTGATAATGTTGTTGTTGTCATTGTTATTGTGTCTTTCAGCTTTTCCCAGTTAGGGGTCGCCACAGCAGAACTCTGGTCCACTAATGATTGGCAGTAGATTTTTACGTACCGAGTTGCCGGCCCTGATGTACAACCTTCAACGAAGGTACGCCCATTCATGCATGTCTCCACACAGAAGACGGTCTAGCTGAGAATCGAACAGGACGTCTTACTGTGAGGCGACAATGCTACCGCAGCACCACCACCGCAGTACTTCTGATAATGCAGTCTTAAATAGGTCAAACTGTACATTTTGATTTTGTTTTCATTTTACAGGTAGTTAGACTGCTGTTGGTGTACTGTGTTAGCCACTGCATAATTACATTATTTGAACGCACATAATAATTACACAGAAGTTACAATATGGTGCATATTTCTTGCATAATTCAACTGTCAGGGAACACAGAAGGTAGAAATGAAGAAAGGCAGAGAAATGTTATAAATTGTACACTCCTGCATTCCTGTCATTGTTACAGCTATTAGACAAATGCTGTTAATGTGAGCCTAAGTTTCATGTAAGTTGCTAGGGTTCACAGTAGGTGTACCTGATTATGGTGAATGTTCCCCATTTTGAGTTTTAAAAATTCCATGTTCCATGTAGTTTCACAAACACTGGGTCTATCTGACATTCATTGTTAAGAACTCTTTTTAAAAAAATGTTCATGGTAAATAATATTGAATCATATTAATTCATCAACAGATATTCTTGTAAAAATGAATCAACAGGTTTTAATTATGCTGTCAGCTTCCTAGTCAAAGCTGTTAAATGTTCCACATTTTTGCCGTTTGCTAAATGTTATAACAGACATTCTTCTACATTTTGGAGATAGTTGAGAACTGTGTTGGAGGACCAACATCACATAGAGTTAAACAAAAGAGATCAAACCATTTTAAACATATTTCCAATAGCTTTGTGCATTACATATATATGTTTTCCTTTTTAACAATTATCATTCACTCCAACTTTACATATATTGCTCAAGTCCTGCCTTCCTTTAAACTTCATCCTACCTTTAATTCTAGCCTCTGTGTTTCATATTGTATGTATAGCTAATGTTAAGTGCAGTATGTATTATTTGCTATTATATGTATATTTAATTGTTCTTCATGTACTCTGTTGCTCATTTATTTACCATATTCAATATGTCATTAACTGTTGGTTTAAATTTGGATTTCCATGTTCTAGTACTTCCCTTTTTGGCTGCCAGTAGCATAAAAGTAAGTAATGCCTTACTATGTCTAAGCAATTCAGATTGTATAACCCAACTCAAAATAATTTCCTTAGGTACAATTGTTTGCTCACCCAACATTTGAAAGAAAGTACTCTGCAGAGATTGCTTTTAAATCTACCAGCTTGTTGCATTTTCAAAAAAAGGACATACTCCCATTTACCTGTCTCTTCCTATCACATCTCCAGCAATTGCTATCAGTCAAAGGAAAATTATCTGCTTGGGGTTTACAAATGTCCTAAATCTTCTAGACTTTGTTGCATAGTTGGAATCATACACATGATCTCCTACTGTTCCTTCCTATGTTCCCTTTCCAGTCTCTGTTGCCAATCTTTTATAACCTGTTCTGATTTATTCTTAAAATTATCAAGCAATATTTTATATACTCTGCTAATTATCCCTTTTTAATATCAGCTTGTCTTGTAGACTCAACTAAAAACTCAATCAGAGCTGGTCTTTCATTTAACACTCCTCTGTCCCTATCTCTGCCTATACTATATTATTAATCCCTAAACCACATCGACTTAAAGGGAAACAACTTATCCCACGTAACCCTTGCCCTCTTCCTCTCCCACATAAATTAATTAATCTCTTTATTATTCACAACTTCATAATCTGGTTGATACAAATGTGCCTGAAGTACTTACTCGTGAACCTATGAACTCTGTATCAAACTAAAAGGATTAGAATAATTTTCACTCCCTGTATCCTACTATTCATATCCATAATCCAGAGCTTCTAACTTCAGTTTTGTATTATATTTTGTTTAGCCCTTTCCCATAAATCCTTAGCTGCAATAAAAGAAATCTTTTTAATCCATTCACGTAAATACTTCATTGTATCATGTTCCCAAAGACATAGGTATTGTTGAACCAATTCATATGTGGATACAAAGATTACTGCTATAGCCTCTGTTTTATCTTCCTTTATTTTATATACTGAAAATACTTCAAACTGTCTCAAAATGTTCCATAACACTAAAATGTCCTTTTCTGGATATTTCAAGTACAAAATAATATCAACTGCAAATAAGGATAACTTTTCCTGATGACCATACTAGTTATATTTGTGAATCCCTAATTTTCTTTGCCAGTGGCTCTAAATATAAAGCAAATAGCAAAGGGGAAAGAGGACACCCTTGCCTGGCTCCTCAGTTCAAACACGTCTTGTTGGAGAGAACCCCCCCCCCCCTTAATTCTTGCCTCTGACCCTTTAAATATCCTCCTAATTAACCCTGTTATTCTATCAGGGAATGCAAATGCTATCATTGCCCTACTCATAAAATCTCAGCTTACTTTCTTGAGCACCTTCTCTCCATCAAGACCTACCACCAATAATAGCATTTTTTTACACTCTACTTCCTTCTGGATGATCACTGTTCTATTAATGTTGATAAATGTTTGCCTCGCCTCTAAAAACACATTGATCCATGTCAATCAGTTGTGGAAACACCTGTACGTTCTCTTAGCTAGTATAGACATAAATACTTTATAATCATAGTTTAAGGCAGAGGAATGCTAAACCAAGAAAAGGCCTAAACAGAAAGATTTATGTCAGAATTAATTATGTGCTATTAATTAGTCAACCGGGTATGCTGTCAGGCCCCATACAGGAGCTATTCTTCATTTTGGAAAGTACATTCAGTACATAGACTTTACGTATACTAAAGTTAGGCTTACTCATGCTGGAAGCACATGTAAATGCCTGTGTACCCCCCTCCCCCTTGGACATATACAATCTCTCCATGTCCTATCTCTATTTCCCTCCCAAATGTAAAAAAAGAAGTTTGCATGCTCTCATTTAACTGATGTTTGATCTTAAGAAAAAGTACATTGGCCACCCTTAAATGAATAAACTAAATGGTGCACTGTTATATTTAATGTGCAGGGATGCAACTACCTACAAAGGTATTTACTTCTGTCATTATCAAATTTTCATTTATTTTCACTGAACTACTTGCCAATTCCCTTTTAAATACTTATCATTGTGTTTGTCATACAAATGCCTTGTTTTCTGTTTAACTGCCCGTATCTATAGACTCACCATCTCAAGTTGCTAGCACTTGATGGAAAAAATACACCTAATAGCTTTACTGATACAAAAAATAACTCTACTTTAACACTAGAAAACTCCCGAAGGATCATGGAATCATAAGAGTAAAAAGGCAATTGAACAGCAATGTTATTTCCCCTTTGCCAATATCTACCCTTTGGCCTCACCACTCTTTTCAAGGAGGGCCAGGCCAGTTATACTACAGGTAAATTTATGAATACCCATCCATCAAGCTCTTTTTTAAAGACAGACATTGTGTCGCACTACTTAATCTGGACAGGGAGTTCATTCCTGAGAAGGAGTAGGTGCTGCATAACAAATCTGTCCCTTGTCTTATCTATTTGTTGGAATATATTAGATCTTTGGTCCTAGTGTTAGCTGGACGGTTTGATTTATTAAAGTATGAGAGTTCTTGGACTCTTGGATCCCTTATAGCTTTATAAACAAGACTCAGGTCACTCCTAAGGAGTCTATAGAAAACTAAGTGTAGGGATAAAGCTTCCAGTCTTTCTTGGTAATTGATATCTTTTAAGCCTGTGATATTTTTTATTGCAAACTTCTGTTTTTTTCCAGTTTCTTGACATACTTAATAAGATGCTTCCCAAAGGGTGCGTTGTACTCAATGATAGTTCTAATTAATGTGGAGTATAATGAGGTGAGAACTTATTTGTGAAGGAGACATACCTTTTATTAAGTTTTGTACAGGATAAAAGATTTTCTGATCACTGCTCCAACATTGTGGTTGAAAGTGAGAGGAGTTGTCCACACAGGTACCTAGATGTCTTCCAGGACCAGTGCTAGCATTTTGGGGGACCCCAGCAAGGTTCAAGTTGGGGGCCTACTCAGGAGAATATCAAGTGTGACCACATTGCCATCACTCCCCCTTCCCTGTAAAGCTCATCAAGCACCATTTAACCACTATAGTGTCACTACATTCAGATCATTAAGAATTGTGCCAAGGCATTTAGTACCAATGTTACATTACGACAAACCCCTGTACCACAGCAAGGTAACTACTCACAGTTACACACACTGACTGGCATTTAGTACCAATGTTGCATTATGAGAAACCCCTGTACCACAGCAAGGTAGATACTCATAGGTGCATGGACTGGCATTTAGTACCAATGTTAATTATGACAAACCCTGGTACCACAGCAAGGTAGTGACTCACAGGTACACACACTGACTGGCATTTAGTACCAATGTTACATTACGATAATCCCCTGTACCACAGCAAGGTAGTGACTCACAGGTGCACGTAAACACTGACTGGCATTTAGTACCAATGTTACATTATGACAAACCCCTCTACCACAGCAAGGTAGGGACTCACAAGTACACACACACTGACTGGCATTTAGTACTAATGTTACAATACGATAAACCCCTGTACCAAAGCAAGGTAGCGACTGACAGGTGCATGTACACACTGTCATTTAGTACCAATGTTACATTATGACAAACCCCTATACCACAGCAAGGTAGCGACTCACAGGTACACACAGCAAGGTAGCGACTCACAGGTGCATGCACGGACTGGCATTTAGTACCAATGTTACATTATGACAAACTCCTGTACCACAGCAAAGTAGCAACTCACAGGTGCACACACTGACTGGCATTTAGTACCAATATTACATTATGAAACCCCCTGTACTACAGCAAGGTTGCCACTCAGCTGCACACACAACAAATGGCATTTAGTGCCACTGTTACATTATGGACAAACCCCAGTACCACAGCAAGGTAGCCACTCACAGGTGCAGACACTGACTGTATACTCAACTGCCCAGATTTTCACAGAATGTCCAGATGTGACTCATGTTTGGTCTGTTCCTCACAATTTGTAGTTTTCTGGATTTTTTGTGGCAAATCATTGATGATTGAATTCATTAATTATTGACATTTGTTGACCGGAAAGTCCACTGGTCTTGAGACCCATTTTCAGTGGAGGCCCAGGAAAAAAAGCTCCAAGTTACATGAAAATCATTACATGAATTTGTAAGGAAACAAAATTATAATTATAAAGCAAGTGAAATAATACAGAAAACTATCTAAACAGCAAATATGTTGTAAAAAGGCACAATACAGTAGCAATGGAACATTAGCATGTAGGAAAAGTATACAGTTAGGAATATTTAACAATACAGCTCATTTTTTTTGGGAAGGTAGGAAAAAAAAGAAAGAAAAGGTAGGAAAAGGGATTCAAGTTTAACTTCATATCCTTCAGAACATGCATGGTAACACCTTTTATTGTAGCAACTTTTTCAGTTTATAAGAGCAATATTTAAAATTTGCCCAGCTGTAATCACATTATTTGTGGCTTTGTCCAGATTTTGTGCCATGAGATTGAGAGCTACGACTGGCATTTAGTAGCAATGTTTTTACATTATGACAAGCTTCTGTACTGCATCAAGGTAGCCAGTCCCACAGAGGTACACAAAGGCACCCTCACTGACTCCCCACAAAGACACCCACGCTGACTGGCATTTAGTAGCAATGTTGTTACATTACGACAAGCCTCTGTACCGCATCAAGGTAGCCAGTCTCACAGAGGTACACAGAGACACCCACACTGACTCCCCACAAAGACACCCACACTGACTGGCATTTAGTAGCAATGTTGTTACATTATGACAAGCCTCTGTACCGCATCAAGGTAGACAGTCCCACAGAGGTACACAGAGACACCCACACTGGCATTTACTAGCAATGTTGTTACATTATGACAAGCCTCTGTATGGTCTCAAGCTAGCCAGCCCCACAGAGGTGCATGAAGACACCCACAATGACTCCCACACAAAGACACAAAGACTGCCACACAAAGACACAAGGACTCCCACACAAAGACTCCCACACAAAGACACAGACTCCCACACATAAGACAGAAGCACACTAAAACAGAGACTCTTGCACACAGGATAGACACTGCACATGATAAAGACTGCACTACAGCAAGACTGAACATTAACACCTACACAGACACAAGACAGAGGCGCCCACCCCCACAGTACAGAGACAAGACCAGGACAAATCTACTGCAAGACTGAACATAAACCCACACAAGATTAAGTCAGCACTGCCACAAAATCAGAACTGAGACACCACTCCCAAACACAAGACAATGACAGCAATACAGCAAGACTGAAACAAGCAGCATTAGATAAACTGACATCACTCAAGGCAATTACTGACATGCAGAACAGTCACACTACAGACATACACAACACAGCTGTGGGACACACAGAAAAGACTACAGACACACAAAACACACAAGGGAAAGCCATGGGATTACAGAGTCTGAGGGTGACTCAAACCCAAACAAACACAAAAGAAAGCCATGGGGATTACTGAGAATGAGGCAGATGACTCAAACCCAGAGAGTGTAATGGGGATTACTGAGCCTGAGGCAGACAGATTCAAACCCAAAGAAATGCACAAGAGAGCCATGGGGATTACTGAGCCTGAGGCAGACAGACTCAAACCCAAAGAAACACAAGAGAGTCATGAGGATTACTGAGCCTGAGGCAGACTCAAACCCATGCACAAGAGAGTAATGGGGATTAGTGGGTCTGACACAGGCAGACTCAAACCCAGAGAGAAAAAGGTGAAGTCCAAAGAGTCATTCATCTTCCATGTGCATTTACCTCTTCAGCTTCTGACTGCTGCCACTTGTCTGTTCTTCCTGTGCTTCTGTCCTAGCCCCCCAACGAGTCCTGCCGCTCCCAACTGTCCTAGCCTCCTGACGAGTACTGTCACTCCCCATGAGTCCTGCCACTCCCCACGAGTCCTGCCACTCCCCACAAGTCCTGCCTCTCCTAGCTCCTTTGCCTAACATCCTGCTAGTTCCATCCTCATGGTCCTACCTGTTGGAGTAAGCAAAAAAAAGTGAATATACAGCATACAAGCCACACTAAGGCGTTACCTAAAATTTACTGCCTGACATCGTTATAAAAGATTACTGGAAAGAAAATACGAGCACATACCTAGAGTTTTACTGGGATCTTACAAATTTTCTTCCGGATAAAGTCTTCAATGAGGCTGCCATGTGATATACTTTATCCCACTTCATGCTCAATTGAGAGCATAGCTAAGCCTGAAAATCTCTCCTGACTCATTGATTAACATAGGTATGTCTTTATGAGTTTCAGCTTAGAAAAGCTGCATTCTGCAGTAGCCACTGTAACGGGTGCAGTCAAATAAATGTGCAGTGAAACATAAGTATTTATATATATATATATATATATATATATATATATATATATATATATATATATATATATATATATATATATATATATATATATGCCTTGCAAGTGGTTGCAAATGAGGAAATTTAACACAGTCGGTGGTGATGATTCATTATCAGTCATTCAACAAAAGCTTTGCAGCTCATGTCCAAGGTCAGCGTTCTCAATATCACAATGGCCACATATCCTGTTAGTCAGTTGTTCTTTCAGAGCCTTGCAGTGTTGGAGCAATGTGTCTTCTGCAACATCACTCAAGGCTTTAATATTTGATAAAAATCCAAAGGCTTATCAAACTCTGAAAGCTGCTCAAACTGGTCAGTAAATGATTGGATTTCTGTGTCCAGCAGCACACTGAAGAACTCTACATGTAGTTTTACCACTAGATCCTGTACAGTCTTATCTTCTCCTTCATAGTCAAAGAACTGCTTTATTTTACTCTGCCTATTCTCTTGAAAAGGAGATAACTCACTGGCATGGTGTATTAAAATGCATTATTGCTATTGTCCAATACTTGGTGGAATGGCACATAGCATTCCATGGTACAAGTGATGCCCTGGACACCTATGGCAATGGCAATTCTTTGGCCAACATCCAGTTCTTCCACTATCTTGGAGGCTTTGTCCATTGCATGTTGAAATCCTGTCTCTCTCTAATTCTTCAGTAGGTCCATAGTTGATGCCAGCACTTTGACACATGTTGAAATGTCAACGGATGGACTCTGCAGAACTTTGCTTGCACGATTTACCTCTGTCAGCACATCACCAAATCACTAAACATACAATGAACTGGCATGACATAAGTTCTGAGCACAGTTGCTTTGCTTGTTGATATGTTGCAGCATCATTTGTACATACAGCTTGACCTATCTCCTGTAATGCCTCGACTACCTTTCACTGAAATCTTACTGCATTGACAGAGTCTATCCTGCATTCCAAGTGAGTCTCCAACAGTGGCTTCACAGTGACATTTGTGTGCCGTTTCAAGATCTGCCATCGGCTTGTTGATGCTGAATAGAGTACATAAATGTTCTGCAGACATCCAAAGAGTGACACTGCCTGTAGTGATGAATGTGCTCCATCACTAACTATAACATTTAAATTATGGCAGGCACACAGCACATAAAAAGCCCTTGAATTCATCTGTTTTATCTGGGTTGCACTCCAGCTCGTTTCCCCTTCATGTTGCTGCCATTGTCGTATCCTTGTCCTCGATAGTCATTAATGTCCAGCTGATGATTTTGAAGAGTCTGAAGAAGAGCTTCTGTAAGTCCTGCCCCAGTTGTATCATTCACAGGTACAAATCCCAGAAAATGTTCCTCAACTGTGGCTGCAGTCCGTGAAATATCCACATACCTAACTACTAAAGTCATTTGCTCTTGACTGCTGATGTTTGGCATGCAATCAAGAATCAATGAAAAGTACCTAGCATCCTTCACCTTCCCTACAATGGTCCTTTAAATCGCATTTGCAATCACCTGGATAACTTCATTCTGTAGTAATCCATTACCTCTTTATTCCAAATATGACACACATGTTCAGCCATGACAGAATCAAACTGCGACAAAAATTGCACTTGGCCAAAGAATTGCCATTGGCATAGGTGTCCAGGGCATCACTTGTACCACGGAATGCTATGTGCCATTCCGCCAAGTACTGGACAATAGCAATAATGCATTCTAATACACCATGCCAGTGAGTTATCTCCTTTTCAACCACTTCTTGTCTCTTATCATCCATAGTCTGCCTACTCTTTATTCTATTGTCCAGTTCCTTCCACTTCAGCATGCATGCATGCCGTATGCTCCGGTGCTCAGTCATGGCTGTGTAAAGCTTTGGACATCTCTCTCCATGCTCTGTAACCACCTGACCTGAGAAGATGGTTAGAATGTCCAATCAATTTGCATGCAAGGCAAAACAGTGCATCCTTTGTGACCGAATATGTCAGCCAAGTGCATTGTGCTCTCTCTCCATTAGGCAGCACATGGAAATAGTTCTCCAATGTAAATCTTCTTTTCTGCTCATTGACTGGGAACTGTGGCAACAACACTTGCACAGGTCCATGCTGAATGGCAGCTACCCTAAACTCATCCCTTATCAAGTCTGGCCAAGTTCCTAGATCCTCAAACGATATACCTGACACTCCCTACAAGTCATAGGCCACATTTGTCAGTACGGAAGTATGGGCTCCTTCTGTATCAAAGTTCAGACAACACCTCTACAGTTGAATCTGCATTTGCTGACATGCTTTCACCCATGGTAATGGCTGTAGATCCACAGGAGGTAGCCTGTGGTGTAGCCGCAAGAGAGTGGTCACTTATTGGAAGGATGCTGACCTCACAGTGGTCAGACTGTAATCCAGAACCATTGTGTTGGCCTGAAGACAGACTTTTATCTCCTCTCTCCAATGATCCACAGAAAAATTTCATAATGGAACCCTGTCTCTTTGCATTGTCATTCCTCTGCTGCTGAAGCTTTCTTTTTGCTGATCCTGACAAATATGCACGCTTCATCTCTAACTGGGAATGGAAGTAAAGCAGAATTACTACACATGCAGAGTCCTTTTGTCATACTTTTGGTAAAAAGCACTACATATCAGGTACATGTTATGCAACTTTCTTTGACCTACCCGGACTGCATAATGACAAACGTTAACATTCCGAACACATTCTTAGGATGGTATTACACTGTAGGCAGAACTGAAGAGAAACTAGGACCAGTAGGACAAAAACCTACAGTGCAGCCATATAAACCAGAAAAAAATGGATTAGGTTCCAAAGTCATGTTACTATGACTGCAGACACAAAAGAATGACCATCCTAATACTGAATGCTGTTCATAAACAAGCTATACAGTATAGAGTATCATACCGTAGGCTGAAGAACTGCTGAGTAACAGTAAACAGTAGTGAAAAACTGATGTAAGTAATAGGTACAATTGAAGTGCATTACAAAATACGTATTGCATAATGACTTGCATTGACATCAGTCACTATTGCACCGCAGACAGAAAGACTGAAGAATGACTAACCAGTAGGCATAAAAAAATAATGAGAAAGGTCCAAGTTACAGTATTATGTTAAATATCTAACACTAGAGGTGAACTTGAGCTTTTCTGCAGAATTCTTCCCCTTTCATCACCCCAAACATGTGAAGAGGCTCCAAATGATGCAAAAGATTGATGTTACAAGCTCTCTGGAACAGACTAAAGTCTGAAAGAACTAATGACAAGGAGAGGCACAAGTTTGACGGGGAACACACCAAACTATGAGGCAAGAGAAGTGTTAATGTACAAAAAAAGACTACACATACCCACTACCCCTCAGTCTCTTAGCACACTTGAACAAACCAAAATCATTGGTTGAACAATGGAGTAAAATCATGGATTTGCTAAAAAACTCATTTGTGAGGGATGTAGAAGTGACACACACATTGGGAGACAGTCCCACAACCCCCTTAGCACAAGATCTGTGTACAAAAGCATAAAGCCAGGGAATGTACCATGCATTATGTGGAGGGTATGAAACATGAAGTCCATTTCTGCTAGTAGCCTCAGCCTTCCACATTGTGCTATGCAATCATTTTGTTAGACAGAACAGGTCAAAAACCACAAACATCTGGACACATGTTTTTGCAGGTCCCATCAACCTCCTAAAAGACAGCCAATAAGATATTGGTAAATTCTGTGGAATTCTCAATCCTCCCTAGCCTCTGCACAATAATCCTAGACAAATTGAAAACCAAAAACATAGGTGTAGCATTAACAATGTGCTTATACAGTATGTGGCCCCAGATTTAAAAAAAATACAGGCAAACAGGGAACACTGCAACATTCTCACAGCCGCTAACTACTCTCACAACATGTATTTATGTGATAGTCACATATGTTCGAATTTATTACTGCTCAATATCTGAGTTGTTTGGCTTCTGCTACATACCTACAATCAACTGCATTACTACCTGAGTTAAGTACAAACTTGCAGTGTTAAAGATTGTACTGCATTTTATTTTTCTGTCTATTAAATCTGTTTAACTGAATATTGTGATCTGTCTCTCTGTAGTTACTTATTTTTCTATTTAATTGTTTCATAGAATACTGTGGTCTCTCTCTGTCTCTGCAGTAAGTGGGGGCTATTGTGTTTCACTTCATTGATATTCAGTGTTAAACTCTTACCCTAGAGGGTTTCTCTGTATTTATAAGTGTTAGTCACATATCTTTGAATTTATTACCGCTCAATATCTGAGTTGTTTGGCTTCTGCTACATACCTACAATCAACTACATTACTAGCTGAATTAAGTACAAACTTGCAGTGTTAAAAATTGTACTGCATTTTATTTTTCTGCCTAATTGTTTCATTGGATATTGTGGTCTTTGTCTCTCTATAGTTATTATTTTTCTATTTAATTGTTTCATAGAGTGCTGTGGTCTCTCAATGTCTCTGTAGTAAGTGGGGGCTATTGTGTTTCACTTCATTGATTTTCAATGTTAAATTCTTAGCCTACAGGGATTCTCTGTACTTATAAATGTTAGGCAGATATCTATGAATTTATTACTGCTCAATATCTGAGTTGTTTGGCTTCTGCTACATACCTACAATCAACTGCATTACTAGCTGATTTAAGTACAAACTTGCAGTGTTAAATATTGTACTGCATTTTATTTTTCTGGCTATTTAATTGATTCATTAAATATTGTGGTTTGTGTCTGTCTGCAGTTATTTATTTTTGTATTTACTTGTTTCATAGAATACTGTGGTATCTCTCTGTCTCTGCAATAAGTGGGGGATTTTGTGTTTCACTTCATTGATATTCAGTGTTAAACACTTAGCCTAGAGGGTTTCTCTGTATTTATAAGTGTTAGTCACATATCTTTGAATGTATTCCTTCTCAGTATCTGAGATGTTTGGCTTCTGCTACACACCTACAATCAACTGCATTACTAGCTGAGTTAAGTACAAACTTGCAGTGTTAAACATTGTACATTTTTTATTTTTCTATTTAATTGTTTCATTGAATATTGTGGTATGTGTCGCTCTGTAGTTATTTATTTTTCTATTTAATTGTTTCATAAAATACTGAGGTTTCTCTCTCTGTCTCTGTCTCTGCAGTAACCGAGGGCTATTGTGTTTCACTTCATTGAGATTCCGTGTTAAACTCTTAGCCTAGAGGGTTTCTCTGTATTCATAAGTGTTAGTCACATATCCTTGAATTTATTACCACTCAATATCTGAGTTGTTTGACTTCTGCTGCATACCTACAATCAACTGAATTACTAGCTGAGTTAAGTACAAACTTGCAGTGTTAAAAATTGTACTGCATTTTATTTTTCTGTCTATTAAATTGTTTCATTGAATATTGTGGTCTGTGTCTCTCTGTAGTTATTTATTTTTCTATTTAATTATTTCATAGAATACTGTGGTCTCTCTCTGTCTCTGCAGTAAGTGTGGGTATTGTGTTTCACTTCATTGATATTCAGTGTTAAACTCTTAGCCTAGAGGGTTTCTCTGTATTTATAAGTCTTAGTCACATATATTTGAATTTATTATTGCTGAATATCTGAGTTGTTTGGTTTCTGCTATATACCTACAATTCACTGCATTATTAGCTGAGTTAAGTACAAACTTGCAGTGTTAAAGATTGTACCGCATTTCATTTTTCTTTATATTTAATTGTTTCATTCAATATTATGGTCTCTGTTTCTCTGTAGTTAGTTTTTTTTATTTCATTGTTTCATAGAATACTGAGGTCTCTCACTGTCTATGTAGTAACTGGGGACTATTGTGTTTCACTTCATTAATATTCAGTGTTAAACTCTTAGCCTAAAGGGTTTCTTTGTATTTATAAGTGTTAGACACATATCTTTCAATTTATTACCGCTCAATATCTGAGTTGTTTGGCTTCTGCTACATGCCTACAATTAACTGCATTACAAGCTGAGTTAAGTACAAACTTGGAGTGTTCAAGATTGTACTGCATTTTACTTTTCTGTCTAATTGTTTCATTGAATATTGTGGTCTCTGTCTCTCTGTAGTTATTTATTTTTCTATTTAATTGTTTCATAGAATACTGTGGTCTCTCTCTATATATATATATATATTTATATATATATATATATATATATATATATATATATATATATATATATATATATATATATATATATATATCACTCTCTCTCTCACTCTGCAGTAAGTGGGGGCTATTGTGTTTCATTTCATTGATCTTCAGTGTTAAACTCTTAGCCTATAGAGTTTCTCTGTATTTATGTGTTAGTCACATATCCTTGAATTTATTACTGCTCAATATCTGAGTTGTTTGGCTTCTGCTACATACCTACAATCAACTGCATTACTAGCTGAGTTAAGTATGGGCTTGCAGTGTTAAAGATTGTACTGGATTTTATTTATCTGTCTAATTGTGTCATTGAATATTGTGGTCTGTGTCTCTCTGTAGTTATTTCTATTTCTATTTAATTGTTTCTTAGAATACTGTGGTCTCTCTCTGTCTCTACAGTAAGTGGAGGCTATTGTGTTTCACTTCATTGATATTCAGTGTAAAACTCTTAGACTAGATGATTTCTCTGTATTTGTAAGTGTTAGTCATATATCTTTGAATTTATTACTGCTCAATATCAGAGTTGTTTGGCTTCTGCTACATACCTACAATCAACTGCATTACTAGCTGAGTTAAGTATGGACTTGCAGTGTTAAAGATTGTACTGCATTTTATTTTCCTGTCTATTTAATTGTTTCATTGAATATTGTGGTCTGTGGTCTCTGTAGTTATTTATTTTTTGTATTTAATTCTTTCATAGAATACTGTGGTCTCTCTCTGTCTCTGCAGTAAGTGGGGGTATTGTGTTTCACTTCATATATATTCAGTGTTAAACTCTTAGCCTAGAGGATTACTCTGTATTTATAAGTGTTAGTAACATATCTTTGAATATTTTATTGCTGAATATCTGAGTTGTTTGGTTTCTGCTACATACCTAAAATCAACTGCATTACTAGCTGAGTTAAGTACAAATTTGCAGTGTTAAAGATTGTACTTATTTTATTTTTCGTTATATTTAATTGTTTCATTGAATATTATAATCTCTGTCTCTCTGTAGTAAGTTATTTTTCTATTTAATTGTTTCATAGAATACTGTGGTCTTTCACTGTATATGCAGTAATCCGGAGCTATTGTGTTTCACTTCATTAATATTCATTGTAATACTCTTAGCCTAGAAGGTTTCTTTGTATTTATAAGTGTTAGTCACATATCTTTGAATTTATTACCACTCAATATCTGAGTTGTTTGGCTTCTGCTACATACCTACAATTAAATGCATTACAAGCTGAGTTAAATCCAAACTTGTAGTGTCCAAGATTGTACTGCATTTTACTTTTCTGTCTATTTAATTGTTTCATTGAATATTGTGGTCTCTGTCTCTCTCTCCCTCTTGCTCTGCAGTAAGTGGGGGCTATTGTGTTTCACTTCATTGATATTCAGTGATAAACTCTTAGCCTAGAGGGTTTCTCTGTATTTATACGTGTTAGTCACATAACTTTGAATTTCTTACCGCTGAATATCTGAGTTGTTTGGCTTCTACTACATACCTACAATTAACTGCATTACAAGCTGAGCTACGTACAAACTTGCAGTGTTAAAGATTGTATTGCATGTTACTTTTCTGTCTATTTATTTGTTTCATTGAATATTGAGATCTGTCTCTCTCTTTAGTTATTTCTTTTTCTATTTAATTGTTTCATAGAACACTGTGGTCTATCTCTGTCTCTGCAGTAAGTGAGGGTTATTGTGTTTCACTTCATTGATATTCAGTGTTAAACTCAGACTAGAGGATATCTCTGTATTTGTAAGTGTTAGTCACATATCTTTGAATTTATTACTGTTCAGTATCGGAGTTGTTTGGCTTCTGCTACATACCTACAATCAACTGCATTACTAGTTGAGTTAAGTACAAACTTGCAGTGTTAAAGATTGTACTGCATTTTATCTTTTTGGCTATTTAATTGATTAATTGAATTATTATGGTCTGTGTCTCTCTGTAGTTAGTTATTTTTCTATTTAATTGTTTCATAGAATACTGTGGTCTCTCTCTTTCTGCAGTAACTGGGGGCTATTGTGTTTCACTTCATTAATATTCAGTGTTAAACTCTTAGTCTAGAGGGTTTCTTTGTATTTATAAGTGTACATATCTTTGAATTAATTACTGCTCAATATCTGAGTTGTTTGGCTTCTGCTACATACCTACAATCAACTGCATTAGTAGCTGAGTTAAGTAAAAACTTGCAGTGTTAAAGATTGTACTGCATTTCACTTTTCTGTCTATTTAATTCTCTAATTGAATATTGTGGTCTGTGTCTCTCTGTAGTTATTTTTTTCTATTTGTTTTTTTAATAGAATACTGTGGTATCTCTCTGTCTCGGCAGTAAGTTGGGGGCTATTGTGTTTCACTTCATTGATATTACGTGCTAAACTCTTAGCCTACAGGGTTTCTCTGTATTTATAAGTGTTGGTCACATATCTTTGAATTTATTATTGCTGAATATGTGAGTTGTTTGGCTTCTGCTACATACCTACAATCAACTGCATTACAAGCTGAGTTAAGTACAAACTTGCAGTTCTAAAGATTGTACTGCATTTTATTTTTCTGTCTATTTAATTGATTAATTGAATATTGTGGTCTGTGTCACTCTGTAGTTATTTATTTTTCCATTGATTTGTTTCATAGAATACTGTGGCCTCTCTCTGTCTCTGCAGTAAGTGGAGGCTATTGTGTTTCACTTCCTTGATATTCCATGTTAAACTCTTAGCCTAGAGGGTTTCTCTGTATTTATAAGTGTTAGGCACTTATCCTTGAATTTATTACTGCTCAATACATACCTACAATCAACTGAATTACTAGCTGAGTTAAGTACAAACTTGCAGTGTTAAAGATTGTACTGCATTTCACTTTTCTGTCTATTTATATGTTTAATTGAATATTGCGGTCTCTGTCTCTCTGTAGTTATTTATTTTTCTGTTTAATTGTTTCATGGAATACTGTGGTCTCTCTCAGTCACTGCAGTAAGTGGGGGCTATTGTGTTTCACTTTGTTGATATTCAGTGTTAAACTCTTTGCCTATAGGGTTTATCCATATTTATAAGTGTTAGTCACATATCTTTGAATTTATTATTGTTGAATATTTGAGTTGTTTGGCTTGTGCTACATACCTAAAATCAACTGTATTGCTAGCTGAGTTAAGAACAAACTTGTAGTGTTAAAGATTGTACTGCATTTTAATTTTCTGTATATTTAATTGTTTGATTGAATATTATGGTCTGTGTCTCTCTGTAGTTACTTATTTTTCTATTTAATTGTGTCATATAATACTGTGGTCTCTCTCTTTCTCTGCAGTAACTGGGGGCTATTGTGTTTCACTTCATTAATATTCAGTCTTAAACTTAGTCTAGAGGTTTTTTTGTATTTATAAGTGTCAATCACATATCTTTGAATTTATTACCGCTCAATATCTGAGTTGCTTGGCTTCTGCTGCATACCTACAATCAACTGCATTACTAGCTGAGTTAAGTAAAAACTTGCAGCGTTAAAGATTGTACTGCATTTCACTTTTCTGTCTCTTTAATTGTTTAATTGAATATTGTGGTCTGTGTCTCTCTGTAGTTATTTATTTTTCTATTTATTTGTTTCATAGAATAACGTGGCCTTTCTCTGTCTTTGCAGTAAGTGGGGGCTATTGTATTTCACTTCCTCGATATTCTGGTTAAACTCTTAGCCTAGAGGGTTTCTCTGTATTTATAAGTGTTAGTCACATATCCTTGAATTTATTACTGCTCAAAACATACCTACAATCAACTGAATTACTAGCTGAGTTACGTACAAACTTGCAGTGTTAAAGATTGTACTGCATTTTATCTTTCTGTCTAATTATTTAGTTGAATTTTATGGTCTGTGTCTCTCTGTACTTATTTATTTTTCTATTTAATTATTTTATAGAATACTGTGGTCTCTTTCTGTCTCTGCAGTAAGTGGCGGTATTGTGTTTCACTTCATTGATATTCAGTGTTAAACTCTTAGCCTAGAGGGTTTCTCCATATTTATAAGTGTTAGTCACATATCTTTGAATATATTATTGCTGAATATCTGAGTTGTTTGGCTTCTGCTACATACCTACAATAAACTGCATTACTAGTTGAATTAAGTACAAATTTGCAGTGTTAAAGATTGTACTGCATTTTATTTTTCTTTATATTTAATTGTTTCATTGAATATTATAATCTCTGTCTCTCTGTAGTAAGTTATTTTTCTTTTTAATTGTTTCATAGAATACAGTGGTCTCTCACTGTCTGTGCAGTAACCCAGGACTATTGTGTTTCACTTCATTAATATTCATTGTTAAACTCTTAGCCTAGAAGGTTTCTTTGTATTTATAAGTGTTACTCACATATCTTTGAATTTATTACTGCTCAATATCTGAGTTCTTTGGCTTCTGCTACATACCTACAATTAACTGCATTACAAGCTGAGTTAAATGCAAACTTGCAGTGTTAAAGATTGTACTGCATTTTACTTTTCTGTCTATTTAATTGTTTCATTGAATATTGTGGTCTCTGTCTCTGTGTAGTTATTTATTTTTCTGTTTAATTGTTTCATAGAATACTGTTTTCTCTCTCTCTCTCTCTCTCTCTCTCTCTCACTCTGCAGTAAGTGGGGGCTATTGTGTTTCCCTTCATTGATATTCAGTGTTAAACTCTTAGCCTTGAGGGTTTCTCTGTATTTATAAGTGTTAGTCACATATCTATGAATTTATTACTGCTCAATATCTGAGTTGTTTGGCTTCTGCTACATACCTATAATCAACTGCATTACTAGCTGAGTTAAGTACAAACTTGCAGTATTGAAGATTGTACTGCATTTTATTTTTCTGTCTAATTGTGCCATTGAATATTGTGGTCTGTGACTCTGTAGTTATTTATGTTTCTATTTAATTGTTTCATAGAATACTGTGGTCTCTCTTTGTCTCTGCAGTAAGTGGGGGCTATTGTGTTTCACTTAATTGATATTCAGTGTTAAACTCTTAGACTAGAGGATTTCTTTGTATTTGTAAGTGTTAGTCACATATCTTGGAATTTATTAATGTTCAGTATCGGAGTTGTTTGGCTTCTGCTACATACCGACAGTCAACTGCATTACAAGCTGAGTTAAGTACAAACTTGCAGTTCTAAAGATTGTACTGCATTTTATTTTTCTGTCTATTTAATTGATTCACAGGCAACAACGTAAATGAAATAGTGAACAGCCTGGTGCAGGAATGACAACGAATGATGTCTCGGCTCGGACTGTAAAATGTTTAATTGATTCATTGAATATTGTGGTCTGTGTAACTCTGTACTTATTTATTTTTCCATTGATTTGTTTCATAGAATACTGTGGCCTCTCTCTGTCGCTGCAGTAAGTGGAGGCTATTGTGTTTCACTTCCTTGATATTCCATGTTAAACTCTTAGCCTAGAGGGTTTCTCTGTATTTATAAGTGTTAGTCACTTACCCTTGAATTTATTACTGCTCAATACATACCTACAATCAACTGAATTACTAGCTGAGTTAAGTACAAACTTGCAGTGTTAAAGATTGTACTGCATTTTATTTTTCTGTCTATTTATATGTTTCATTGAATATTGCAGTCTCTGTCTCTCTGTAGTTATTTATTTTTCTGTTTAATTGTTTCATGGAATACTGTGGTCTCTCTCAGTCACTGCAGTAAGTGGGGGCTATTGTGTTTCACTTCGTTGATATTCAGTGTTAAACTCTTTGCCTATAGGGTTTATCCATATTTATAAGTGTTAGTCACATATCTTTGAATTTATTACTGCTCAATATGTGAGTCTTTTGGCTTCAGCTACCTATATACAATCAACTGCATTACTAGCTGAGTTAAGTACTAACTTGCAGTGTTAAAGATTGTACTGCATTTTATTTTTCTTGCTATTTAATTATTTCATTGAATATTGTGGTCTGTGTCTCCCTCTAGTTATTTATTTTCTTAAATGTTTCAAAGAATACTGTGGTCTGTCTCTGTCTCTGCAGTATGTTGGGGCTATTGTGTTTCACTTCATTGACATTCAGTGTCAAATTTGTAGACGAGAGGGTTTCTCTGTATTTAAAAGTGTTAGCCACATATCTTTGAATTTATTACTGCACAGTATCTGAGTTGTTTGGCTTTTTCTACATACTTACAATCAAATGCATTACTAGCTGAGTTAAGTACAAACTTGCATTGTTAAAGACTGTACTGCATTTTATTTTTCTGGCTATTTAATTGTTTCTTTGAATATTGTGGTATGCATTTCTCCGTAGTTATTTGTTTTTTCTATTTATTTCTTTCATAGAATACTGTGGTCTCTCTCTGTCTCTGCGGTAAGCAGGTGCTATTGTGTTTCACTTCATTTCTATTCAGTGTTGAACTTTTAGCTTAGATGGTTTCTCTGTATTTATTAGTGTTAATCACATATCTTTGAATTTATTACTGCTCAATATCTGAGTTGCTTGGTTTCTGCTACATACCTACAATCAACTGTATTACTAGCTGAGTTTATTACAAATTTGCAGTGTTAAAGATTGTACTGCATTTTATTTTTCTTTCTATTTAACTGCTTCATTGAATATTGGTGTCTTTTTCTCTCTGTAGTAATTTATTTTTCTATTTAATTGTTTCATAGAATACTGTGGTCTCTCTCTGTCTCTGGGTAAGTGGGGGCTATTGTGTTTCACTTCATTAATATTCAGTGTTAAACTCTTAGCCTAGAGGGACTCTCTGTGCTTATAAATGTTAACCACATACCTTTGAATTTATTACTGCTCAATATCTGAGATGTTTGGCTTCTACTACATACCTACAATCAACCAAATTACTAGCTGAGTTAAGTACAAACTTGCAGCGTTAAAGATTGTACTGCATTTTATTTTTCTGTCTATTAAATTGTTTAATTGAATATTGTGGTTTGTGTCTCTCTGTAGTTTTTTTTATTTAATTCTTGCATATAATACTGTGGCCTCTCTCTGTCTCTGCAATAAGTGGGGGCTATTGTGTTTCACTTTGTTGATATTCAGTGTTAAACTCTTAGCCTAGAGGTTTTCTTTGTTTTTATAAGTGTTAGTCACATATTTTTGAATTTATTACTGCTCAATATCTGAGTTGTTTGGCTTCTGCTACATACCTACAATCAACTGCATTACTAACTGAGTTAAGTACAAACTTACAATGTTAAAGATTGTACTGCATTTTATTTTTCTATTTAAATGTTTCATTGAATATTATGGTTTTTGTCTCTCTGTACTTAGTTATTTTTCTACTTAATTGTTTCATAGAATTCTGTGGTCTCTCACTGTCTATGCAGTAACTGGGGGCTATTGTGTTTCACTTCATTAATATTCAATGTTAAACTCATAGCCTAGAGGGTTTCTTTGTATTTATACGTGTTAGTCACATAACTTTGAATTTCTTACCGCTGAATATCTGAGTTGTTTGGCTTCTACTACATACCTACAATTAACTGCATTACAAGCTGAGTTAAGTACAAATTTCCAGTGTTAAAGATTGCATTGCATTTTACTTTTCTGTCTATTTATTTGTTTAATTGAATATTGAGATCTGTCTCTCTCTTTAGTTATTTCTTTCTCTGTTTAATTGTTTCATAGAATACTGTGGTCTCTCTCTGTCTCTGCAGTAAGTGAGGGCAATTGTGTTTCACTTCATTGATATTCAGTGTTAAACTCAGACTAGAGGATTTCTCTGTATTTGTGTTAGTCACATATCTTTGAATTTATTACTGCTCAATATTGGAGTTGTTTGGCTTCTGCTACATACCTACAATCAACTGCATTAGTAGCTGAATTAAGTAAAAACTTGCAATGTTAAAGATTGTACTGCATTTCACTTTTCTGTCTATTTAATTCTCTAATTGAATATTGT
Source organism: Protopterus annectens (assembly GCF_019279795.1). Lineage (NCBI taxonomy): Eukaryota > Metazoa > Chordata > Ceratodontiformes > Protopteridae > Protopterus > Protopterus annectens. Next base: position 779,930,674 of record NC_056747.1, read on the forward strand.
GGTCTGTGTCTCTCTGTAGTTATTTTTTTTCTATTTGTTTTTTTCATAGAAAACTTTGGTATCTCTCTGTCTCTGCAGTAAGTGGGGGGCTATTGTGTTTCACGTCATTGATATTACGTGCTAAACTGTTAGTCTAGAGGTTTTTTTTGTATTTACAAGTTTCAATCACATATCTTTGAATTTATTACCGCTCAGTATCTGAGTTGCTTGGCTTCTGCTACATACCTACAATCAACTGCATTACTAGCTGAGTTAAGTAAAAACTTGCAGCGTTAAAGATTGTACTGCATTTCACTTTCTGTCTCTTTAATTGTTTAATTGAATATTGTGGTCTGTGTCTCTCTGTAGTTATTTATTTTTCTATTTATTTGTTTCATAGAATAACGTGGCCTTTCTCTGTCTTTGCAGTAAGTGGGGGCTATTGTCTTTCACTTCCTCGATATTCTGTGTTAAACTCTTAGCCTAGAGGCTTTCTCTGTATTTATAAGTGTTAGTCACATATCCTTGAATTTATTACTGGTCAAAACATACCTACAATCAACTGAATTACTAGCTGAGTTACGTACAAACTTGCAGTGTTAAAGATTGTACTGCATTTTATTTTTCTGTATATTTAATTATTTAATTGAATATTGTGGTCTGTGTCTCTCTGTACTTATTTATTTTTCTATTTAATTATTTCATAGAATACTGTGGTCTCTTTCTGTCACTGCAGTAAGTGGCGGTATTGTGTTTCACTTCATTGATATTCAGTGTTAAACTCTTAGCCTAGAGGGTTTCTCCATATTTATAAGTGTTAGTCACGTATCTTTGAATATATTATTGCTGAATATCTGAGTTGTTTGGCTTCTGCTACATACCTACAATCAACTGCATTACTAGTTGAGTTAAGTACAAATTTGCAGTGTTAAAGATTGTACTGCATTTTATTTTTCTTTATATTTAATTGTTTCATTGAATATTATAATCTCTGTCTCTCTGTAGTAAGTTATTTTTTTATTTAATTGTTTCATAGAATACAGTGGTCTCTCACTGTCTGTGCAGTAACCCGGGGCTATTGTGTTTCACTTCATTAATATTCATTGCTAAACTCTTAGCCTAGAAGGTTTCTTTGTATTTATAAGTGTTAGTCACATATCTTTGAATTTATTACCGCTCAATATCTGAGTTGTTTGGCTTCTGCTACATACCTACAATTAACTGCATTACAAGCTGAGTTAAATGCAAACTTGCAGTGTTCAAGATTGTACTGCAGTTTACTTTTCTGTCTAATTGTTTCATTGAATATTGTGGTCTCTGTCTCTCTGTAGTTATTTATTTTTCTGTTTAATTGTTTCATAGAATACTGTGGTCTCTCTCTCTCTCACTCTGCAGTAAGTGGGGGCTATTGTGTTTCACTTCATTGATATTCAGTGTTAAACTCTTAGCCTTGAGGGTTTCTCTGTATTTATAAGCATTAGTCACATATCTATGAATTTATTACTGCTCAATATCTGAGTTGTTTGGCTTCTGCTACATACCTATAATCAACTGCATTACTAGCTGAGTTAAGTACAAACTTGCAGTGTTGAAGATTGTACTGCATTTTATTTTTCTGTCTAATTGTGCCATTGAATATTGTGGTCTGTGACTCTCTGTAGTTATTTATGTTTCTATTTAATTGTTTCATAGAATACTGTGGTCTCTCTTTGTCTCTACAGTAAGTGGGGGCTATTGTGTTTCACTTAATTGATATCCAGTGTTAAACTCTTAGACTAGAGGATTTCTCTGTATTTGTAAGCATTAGTCACATATCTTTGAATTTATTACTGCTCAGTATCAGAGTTGTTTGGCTTCTGCTACATACCTACAATCAACTGCATTACAAGCTGAGTTAAGTACAAACTTGCAGTTCTAAAGATTGTACTGCATTTTATTTTTCTGTCTATTTAATTGATTCATTGAATATTGTGGTCTGTGACTCTCTGTAGTTATTTATGTTTCTATTTAATTGTTTCATAGAATACTGTGGTCTCTCTTTGTCTCTGCAGTAAGTGCGGGCTATTGTGTTTCACTTAATTGATATTCAGTGTTAAACTCTTAGACTAGAGGATTTCTCTGTATTTGTGTTAGTCACATATCTTTGAATTTATTACTGCTCAGTATAGGAGTTGTTTGGCTTCTGCTACATAGCTAAAATCAACTGAATTACTAGCTGAGTTAAGTACAAACTTGCAGTGTTAAAGATTGTACTGCATTTTATTTTTCTGTCTATATGTTTAATTGAATATTGCGGTCTCTGTCTCTCTGTAGTTATTTATTTTTTTGTTTTTTTGTTTCATGGAATACTGTGGTCTCTCTCAGTCACTGCAGTAAGTGGGGGCTATTGTGTTTCACTTAGTTGATATTAAGTGTTAAACTCTTTGCCTATAGGGTTTATCCATATTTATAAGTGTTAGTCACATATCTTTGAATTTATTACTGCTCAATAGCTGAGTTGTTTGGCTTCTGCTACATACCTAAAATCAACTGCATTACTAACTAAGTTAAGTACAAACTTGCAGTTTTAATGATTGTACTGCATTTTATTTTTCTTTCTATTTAAATGTTTCATTGAGTATTATGGTCTCTGTCTCTCTGTAGTTAGTTATTTTTCTATTTAATTGTTTCATAGAATACTGTGGTCTCTCACTGTCTATGCAGTAACTGGGGCTATTGTGTTTCACTTCATTAATATTCAGTGCTAAACTCTTAGCCTAGAGTGTTTCTTTGTATTTATAAGTGTTAGTCAAATAACTTTGACTTTATTACCATTGAATATCTGAGTTGTTTGGCTTCTGCTACATACCTACATTCAACTGCATTACTAGCTGAGTTAATCACAAACTTGCAGTGCTAAGAATTGTACTGCATTTTATTTTTCTGTCTATTTAATTGTTTCATTGAATATTGTGGTCTATGTCTATTTGTAGTTATTTATTTTTCTCTTTACTTGTTTCATATAATACTGTGGTCTCTTTCTCTCTATCTCTGCAACAAGTGAGGGCTATTGAATTTCACTTTATTGATATTCAGTGTTAAACTCTTAGCCTAGAGGGTTTTTCTGTATTTATAAGTGTTAGTCACATATCTTTAAATTTATTACTGCTCAATATCTGAGTTGTTTGGCTGCTGCTACATACATACAATCAACTGCATTACTAACTGAGTTAAGTACAAACTTGCAGTGTTAAAGATTGTACTACATTTTATTTTTCTGTCTATTTAATTCTTTCATTGAATATTGTGGTCTGTGTCTCTCTGTAGTTATTTATTTTTCTATTTAATTGTTTTGTAGAATACTGTGGTCTTTCAATGTCTCTGCAGTAAGTGGGGTTATTGTGTTTCACTTCATTGATATTCAGTGTTAAACTCTTAGCCTAGAGGGTTTCTCTTTATTTATAAGTGTTTGTCACATATCTTTGAATTCATTACTGTTCAATATCTGAGTTGTTTGGCTTCTGCTACATACCTACAATTAACTGCATTATTAGCTGAGTTAAGTACAAAACTGCAGTGTTAAGGATTGTACTGCATTTTATTTTTCTGTCTGTTTCATTAAATATTGTGGCATGTGTCTCCCTGTAGATATATATTTTTCTGTTTAATTGTTTCATAGAATACTGTGGTCTCCCTCTGTTTCTGCGGTAAGTGGGGGCTATTGTGTTTCTCTTCATTGATATTCAGTGTTAGACTCTTAGCCTAGAGGGTTTCTCTGCATTTATAGGTATTAGTCACTTATCTTTGAATTTGTTACTGCTCAATATCTGACTTGTTTGGCTTCTGCTACATACCTATAATCAACTGCATTACTAGCTGAGTTAAGTACAAACTTGCAGTGTTAAAGATTGTACTGCATTTTAGTTTTCTGTCTATTTAATTCTTTCATTGAATATTGTGGTCTGTGTCTCTCTGTAGTTATTTATTTTTCTCTTTAATTGTTTTGTAGAATACTGTGGTCTCTCAATGTCTCTGCAGTAAGTGGGGGCTATTGTGTTTCATTTCATTAATATTCAGTGATAAACTCTTAGCCTAGAGGGTTTCTCTTTATTTATACTGTTAGTTGCATATCTTTGAATTTATTACTGCTCAATATCTGAGTTGTTTGGCTCTGCTACATACCTACTATCAACTGCATTATTAGCTGAGTAAAGTACAACCTTGCAGTGTTAAAGATTGTACTAAATGTTATTTTTATGGCTATTTAATTGTTTCGTTGAATATTGTGGTCTGTGTCTCTCTCTATTTATTTTTCTATTTAATTGTTTCATAGAATACTGTGGTCTCTCTCTGTCTCTGCAGTAAGTGGGGGCTATTGTGTTTTACTTCATTGATATTCAGTGTTAACTTCTTAGCCTAGAGGATTTCTCTGTTTTATAAGTTAGTCACATACCTTTGAATTTATTACTGCTCAATATCTGAGTTTTTGGCTTCTGCTTCATACCTACAATCAACTGTATTACTAGCTGAGTTAAGTACAAACTTGCAATGCTAAAGATTGTACTGAATTTTATTTTTCTATTTAATTGTTTCATTGAATATTGTGGTCTGTGTCTCTCTCTATTTATTTTTCTATTTAATTGTTTCATAGAATACTGTGGTTTCTCTCTGTCTCTGCAGTTAGTTTGCCGCCCACCCTCCCTCTTCTTGTTCTGGTATTAGTCTTGGTGGCTTTGGAATTGCCTGCCCCTCTTGTAAATTTGTGTTTGAACACTCCTCCTGAGTCTATCTCATTTGCTCACTCACCCGAGTACAGTGAGATTATATTTTGATCTCAGACACTCTTACCAGTGTCATTTTTCAGCTCTATCCCAGCTCTATTCCCATCTAGTGTCACTAGCTCATTCTACTTAATACAGAGAGAACATTGGTAGGGCAAGCCACTTAGGTCCTTAATTCTGAATTATCTTCTGTTTCTCCTTTCTCCTGTTCCACTTTCCAAAAAAAAATTCTAAGCTTGGTTCCTCCCTTTCATGTAACTAGTCTAGTCCAGATACAGATTTGCTGTATCCAGGACTGTTTGTAAGCTTCTGAGCCCCCAAAGCCTTTCTGTATTGGAGGGAAGACTTCTAGCTTATCAGTGGAGTGGTAAGCACTAGGTAGCCTATCTACCACAAGATTGGTTTCTGGCCCAGAAATTGTAGTTTATTGGCCATTTGGCAGTTTTGTCATCGCTTTCAACTTTGCTGGTTTAAAAACCCATGTTTGCGTTTGTTTCCCACCTTCCCTGTAACTAGTCTAGTCCAGATACAGATTTGCTATATACAGGACTGTTTGTAAGCTTCTGAGCCCCCCAAGCCTTTCTATGTTGGAGGGAAGCCTTCTACCTTATCAGTAGGAGTGGTAAGCACTAGGTAGCCTATCTACCACAAGAGTGGTTTCTGGCCCAAAAATTGTAGTTTATTGGACGTTTGGGCAGTTTTTCCATCTCTTTCAACTTTCTGATTTAAAAGCCTGCATTTGCGCTTGTTTTCCACCTTTCCTGTAACTAGTCTAGTCCAGATACAGATTTTCTGTATCCAGGACTGTTTGCAAGCTTCTGAGCCCTCCAAGCCTTTCTGTGTTGAAAGGAAGCATTCTAGTCCCACTAAACCTATACCACCAAAATCCACACATAGAAACACAAAAACATTCGCAGAGGCTCTCAATAATAATCTGCTCAAGCAACAGAGACCTCCAAAGCAGAAATGCAAGCAACCTACATCCCCCAACACAACTCAAATGACACATAGCCCACAGACTCAGTGTGCCAATAAACCACAGCCCATAAGGCAAAACAACGTACCCAACACACTAGTCATAGGTGACTCTATAGTCAGGCACACTGATGTCCCACTCACCAAGCTAAACAAGGAGAAGGTTACTGTCAGCTGCCTGTCAGGTACCAGGATCCGCCACATAATCCACACACTCAGGTTACTCCAAAACAAGTACAAATATAACTCTGTCATTGTCCATGTTGGTGTGAACAACCTGAGATATACCTCCCTGGACTACATGAAAATAGACATGGAAGAGATTTCCAATCTTGTAGCCCAGGCAGATATGACCCTAGCCCTGAGTAGCATCCTGCCATCACCCAGAATGATACCGTAGTACAAGGACAAAATAATTGACTTCAACAATTGGCTAAGCTTTTCTTGTCATTCTAAGGGGATCCAGTATCTGTCTGCCTGTGACAACATGGTCGACAAACCATGCTGTTTTGCCAGAGATGGCCTGCATCTGTCGCCCCTGGGATTATGGATACTGGCTAAGGGTCTTGCCGCCACTGCAGTGCCTTTTTTAGGCAAGGTTCAAATGACAAATTCACCACCATAACAGGAACAGGCAAGCAAAAACTGAGGGTAATGCTACTCAATGCTAGAAGTCTAAATCTCAAAATGCACTCACTCGAGGCACTCCTTAAAATGGAGAACATCGATATCTGTGCAGTGACTGAGACCTGGTTCAAGGCTCTAGAGAGAACCCCTGCATTACCAGGCTATAACTCATACCACACTTTTCGGGCATTTAACCTGGACCAGAACACCAAAGGCGGAGGTGTGTCCATATTCATTAAGGATATCCACACCTCCAGGCTAGTTGCGCAGCATAATGCATCTGAAGTTATCCAAGTGCAATTAATTCTGGGCAAAACTGCAATCCAAATTGTAGCTTGCTACAGATCCCTCACCATGCCCCAGGATTCCAACTCCTCTTTTCTTGATATACTGGAAAATATTAGGGTTCAAACAAACATGCTAATAATGGGCGATTTCAACTACCCCACCATTAACTGGGAAGACTACTCATGTACCAACTCCTTCGCTCAATGGTTTCTGGAATTCATAAATTCCAATGCCCTGGATCAACTTATCCACACCCCCACCAGGGGCAATAGTATCTTAGACCTAGTCATTACCAACATGAGTGACCGGTGTTCCACATCTGAAGTCAACTCCTCGTTGGTCAGATCCGATCATAAGCTAATCACCCCAGATATCCGCATCCCGCACCCACCCACCATTAAGGAAACCACGGTAAAAATTTTCTCCAAAGCCAACTTCATGTTTCTTAAGACAGAAGTAGTGAACTTCATGACACCCATGCAGATGGACAATACAGTTACGACTGCTGAATCCTACACAAATGCACTCTATAAGCACTTACATGACCGCATGGATCGTGCTATCCCAAACAGAACCAAGATGCTTTCCTCCAAAAAAAGGAAGCCAATCTGGTGGTCCCCTGCCATAAACAAACTCTACAACAAAAGGAAGAAACTTTTGCAAAAGAGAGTAAAATCCCATGAGTGGAGGAGCTCCCTGGTCAGCCTCAGTAAGAAGCTGAGATCCCTTATAAGATCCTCCAGAGCTAGCTATGAAAACAAAATCGCCACTAATTCTAAGGGCAACCACAAAGCATTCTATAGCTATGTCAAGAATCTCAATGGCAACACCCAGATCTGCTCTGAGTTACAGCACAATGGCACAAACATTACAGAACCAACTGATATTACCAACATCCTGGCAGATAGATTAAGTGCTAACTTTACCCCCCTCTCACCCCCTAAAGGGCCCATATCTATACAGGAAGAATGGAGAGTCCCTATAATCACATATATGCAGGTAAAAGCTGCACTCTCTAAAACCAAAAACACAGCATCCATGGGACCGGACAACATCCCAGGCTGCGTTTTACATGAAGTTCAGAACTAACTGGCTCCCCACCTAAGCACCATGTTCAGTCATAGTCTCACATCAGGCTTTGTGCCCACTGAATGGCACATAACAACAGTTATCCCACTCCACCATGCAGGAGCCACCACTGATCCTGGGAACTATTGCTCTATTAGCCTGATGAGCCTGGTCTGCAGGCCATGGAACGTATCATCATGGAACTCATAAATAAAGACATTGGTAACCTCCAAATTCTGGACCCCACCCAGTTCAGGTTTGTGAAAGGCAGATCATGCCTTCTGAACCTAATCAACATCTTTGAGAGAGTCACCAAAGCTGTAGATGAGGGTAAGTTGGTTCACACAGCCTATCTTGACCTCGCCAAGACTTTTGACACCATCCCCCATTCTGGAATTATAGCTAAACTCACTAAACTAGGTATAAATCCGTACATCACAAGATGGGTTGCCAACTGACTCACTGACAGAACCCACACTGTAAAAGTTGCAGACCCCAAATCTGACTTCAAACCAGTGACAAGTGGAGTACCACAGGGTTCAGTCCTGGGACCTCTCCTGTTTGTTATCTACTTCTCTAAAGTACAGGCTAACACAGAAGGATACTGGTTAATGAAGTTTGCAGATAACTGCAAACTAGGAGCCATAGTCAAGTCCCTAAATGATGTGGACATCCTACAGAAGGGCCTCGCTGAGACAGATGCCTGCTGTCAGAGCTATGGCCTCAAGCTCAATGCCAAAAAGTGCATTATCATCCCCTATGGTAAAAACTCTGTACCCATGAACTACCACATAAACGGCAGTCTACTTAATGCCGAATGTATGATAAGAGACCTTGGAACCCAGGTGGACAGTAGCCAGGGAACCTTGTTGGCTAGGCTTACTTAGGCCCTTGGGCCAATAGCCTAGTACCTACCTATGAACCTATTAGGCTTTTTGTACCTACCTATGAACCTATTAGGCTTTTTAAACAATGTACAGGGCCCATCAACCTCCAAATAGCATAATTCAAACAGCCAAAAATAACTGCAGAACAAGGTGTAACATCAGGGATATTTAAATTGTACTATAAACCTAACCAGCAGAACAGTGTTTGCATTAGCATGAATTAAGATATCAGTACATTCTGTGGAATTCTTACTCCCCCCAAAATCACGGCACAATTTTGGATGAAGTGAGAACAAAAAGGTGTAGCATTAACAATGTGCTTATACAGTCTGTGACCCCCCCATTAAAAAAACTCCAGGCAAACAATGGACACTGCAACATTCTCACAGGGTCTATATTAGAATGCTGAAACCTCACTTATGTGAATCCCAAAAGGCTGACACATACAGAACGAACAGCAAGAACACCGAACATCCTTAAGCGTGAAGTTCAAAATATCAAATTGCCATAGTTGGCCAACTCCATTGCCCACTACATACTGCCTACCCAAACAAAATAAATATGAATGTATTACTATATATGCACTTACCTTAACCCGCACCCTAACCCTTAGGTCAGTAACTATTGCACATGTACGTTAGGGAGTTATACTGGATAAGGGAATCTCCTACTGACGTTTTACCTCACTAAACATGGTGTGGACAACTATGGCGATTCGGTATTTTGAATTTCGCTCTTAAGGATGTTCAGTGTTCATGTGGTTCATTGTTTATGTGTTGGCCTTTCGGGATTCCCGTAAGTGAGGTTTCATCATTTTAATATAGGCCCCTCTCACAGGCCCTAACCACACTCCCAAACTTTCAATACAATAACTATGGACAACGAAAAAAATTGAAGTCATTGCAACAAGACATAACATCAAGGACAGTTAAACAGTATTATAAACGTAGATAGCAGAACAGTGTTTAGATTAAAATGCATTAAGATATCAGTACATTCTGTGGAATTCCCCCCCCCCCCCCCCAGTCTCTGCACAATTTTGGATGAAGTGAAAATAAGTGTAGCATTAACAATGTGTTTATACAGTATGTGGCCCCACATTAAAAAAAATTCTAGGCAAACACTGAATACTGCAACATTCACAGCTGCTAACTACCCTCCCAACATTAACCATTTTAAACAATGTACAGGCCCCATCAACCTCCAATAGCATAATTCAAACAGCCAAATATAATTGCAGAACAAGCTGTAACATCAGGGATAGTTAAACAGTACTATAAACCTAGACAGCAGAACAGTGTTTGCATTAGTATGCATTAATATATCAGGCCCCATCAACCTCCAAATAGCATAATTCAAATAGCCAAATATAACTGCAGAACAAACTATAACATCAGGGATAGTTAAACGGTACTATAAACCTAGATAGCAGAACAGTGTTTGCATTAGCATGCATTAAGATATCAGGCCCCATCAACCTCCAAATAGCATAATTCAAACAGTCAAATATAACTGCAGAACAAGCAATAACATCAGGGATATTTAAACAGTACTATAAACCTAGACAACGGAACAGTGTTTGCATCAGCATGCATTAAGATATCAGTACATTCTGCGAAATTCTCACTCCCCCCAAAGTCTAGGCACAATTCTGGATGAAGTGAAAACAAAAAGGCATAGCCTTAACAATATGCTTATAAAGTCCATGACCCCCCCCATTAAAAAAACTCCAGGCAAACAATGGACACTGCAACATTCTCACAGGCCCTAACCACACTCCAAACCTTTCAACACACTAAGTATGGACAACAAAAAAAGTTAAGTCATTGCATCAGTAGTACATTCTTGGTAAACACAATAGTAGCGTAGCAAGGTTTGCATTAGTATACATTCAAACATCTGCATCTTCTGCAACATTCTCACAGCTGCTAACTCCCCTCCCAACATTAGGCATGGTAAACAATGTACAAGTCCTCTCAACCTCCAAAGAGCATAATTCAAACAGCCAATAATAACTGTAGAACAAGGCGTAACATTAGGGATAGTTAAACAGTACTATAAACCTAGATATCAGGACAGTGTTTGCATTAGCATGCATTAAGATATCAGGCCCCATCAACCTCCAAATAGCATAATTCAAATAGCCAAAAATAACTGCAGAACAAGCTGTAACATCAGGGATATTTAAACAGTACTATAAACCCAGATAGCAGAATAGTGCTTGCATTAGCATGCATTAAGATATCAGGCCCCATCAACCTCCAAATAGCATAATTCAAACAGCCACAAATAACCGCAGAACAAGCTGTAACATCAGGGATATTTAAACAGTACTATAAACATAGATAGCAACAGTGTTTGCATTAGCATGCATTAAGATATCAGGCTCCATCAACCTCCAAATAGCATAATTCAAACAGCCACAAATAACTGCAGAACAAGCTGCAACATCAGGGATATTTAAACAGTACTATAAACCTAGATAGCAGAACAGTGTTTGCATTAGCATGCATTAAGATATCAGGCCCCATCAACCTCCAAATAGCATAATTCAAACAGCCACAAATAACTGCAGAACAAGCTGTAACATCAGGGATAGTTAAACAGTACTATAAACCTAGACAGCAGAACAGTGTTTGCATTAGCATGCATAAAGATATAAGGCCCCATCAACCTCCAAATAGCATAATTCAAACAGCCACAAATAACTGCAGAACAGGCTGTAACATCAGGGATAGTTAAACCATAATATAAACCTAGACAGCAGAACAGTGTTTGCATTAACATGCATTAAGATATCAGTACATTTTGTGGAACCCCCCCCCCCCAAGTCTCAGCACAATAGTTGTGGATGAAGTGAAAAAAAAAACAAAGGCGTAGCATTAACAATGTGCTTATACAGTACGTGACCCCCCCATTACAAAAAACTCTAGGCAAACATTGAACACTGCAACATTCTCATAAGCCCTAACCACACTCCCAAACTTTCAACACATTAACTACGGACAACAAAAAATTGCAGTCATTGCATCAGTGAGTGGAACATTGCAGTTATACACAATAGTAGGGTAACAGGGTTTGCATTAGTATACATTCAAAACATCTATGCCTTCAGCAATATTCTCACAGCTGCTAACTACCCTCCCAACATTAGGCATTTTAAACAATGTACAGGCCTCATCAACCTCCTAACCTCTCAGCATAATTCAAATAGCCAAAAAAACTGCAGAACAAAGTGTAACATCAGGGATAGTTTAAAACTGTACTATAAACCTAGACAGCAGAACAGTGTTTGAAAAACTTGTAAAAAACACAAAACTACTTCAAATTCAGCTGACAATCTACCAGCAGAATTTTAAAAAATATCAGATGAAGCCAGTTCTTATCCTGAATACTTAAAAGAACCATTACTGAGCAGTACATCCCAACCATCTGGAAAATATCATACATTATACCCTTGCATAAAGGTGGAAACAAATTATAGGCCCAGAGCAATTCTTTCCCCACTAGCTGAACTCCTAGAGGAATGCATTCATTCTCAACCAATAATTTACTTGCCAAATCCCAACACAGCTTTAGGCCTCATGCTGCAACTGCCCTCTTCAGTTATACCAACACCATCAATTTAGAAATTAAGGTAAAATAGGATCATCTGTCTTTCTCGGTTTGTTAAAGACCTTTGTCAGAGTCTCTCAACAAACTACTCTCACCAACCTTAATCGATCCCCCTAGCCCTCCACTGGCTCCAAAGCTACCCAACAGATCATAAATAGCCACAAAATGTCTCCAGGATCTACCCCCTCTACTCCCACTCACATTAGGAGTCTCACAAGGCTCCATCCTTGGTCCACTTCAGTTTAGTGGATTTATTATCAACCTCAATACCGCCACATCCCTAGCACTCACAATCCAATATGCTGACACCGATACACTTGTGTCACATATACCATGCAACAGGTCATGTCCCAACCCAGGCTGAAATAAGCTAATCTTCACCACTTACCCCATATGCCTAAGACTATTGACTTAGATAGCACCTCACAATACTTCCCGCCTATCCCTACTCTAGCCAACTACAATATCCTTCTCTGTCCCATTATTTATCTCCCCTCCTTTTCATCACCCCTATCCCATTCTCTCTACCTTTTACATATACAGGCCCAGAGCAATTCTTTCCCCACTATTTTAGCATACAGCATAGATACTACCAAAAACAAATAGAGTCAACTCTACCTTTTGCCCTAAATAACTAACTTACACACTCTCCAAACCAATGGGTAATCAAAATTAAATGTATATTACATTTCACATTCCCTTATATTGTCCCTCGTACAAACAGATAAACCAAACTTATTTTACATATTTCTAGCACTTGTGTACTAAGATAAGCATTTCTCCCTGGGCTTCCACTGAAAATGGGTTCTATCCCAGTCAGACTATCCAGTAAACAAATGTAAAATAAGTAAAGTAAAACTGGTACAACCACAGCCCCTCACCCACAAATCCTCTTAGCACATGTCACTACACAAAAGTAAAATAAAACTGGTACAACCACAGCCCCCCACCCCCCATCCTCTTACCACCAGAGCACTACACAAATATAAAATAAAACTGGTACAACCACAACCTCACCCACCACCCTCTTAGCACAAAAACTCTACACAAAACCAAAATAAAACTGGTACAACCACAACCCTTACTCCCATCCTCTTAGCACAAAAACTCTACACAAAACCAAAATAAAACTGGTACAACCACAGCCCCAAAATAAAACTGGCACAACCACAGCCCTCACCCTCCAAAACCTCTTAGCACAAAAACTCTACACAATACCAAAATAAAACTAGTACAACCACAGGCCTCACCCCTCCCCAAACCTCTTAGTACAATAAATATGCACAAAAACAATACAATCAGCCCCCCCACAAAAATAAAGTTTAAACTAAACCCAAAAACTTGCCTTTTTTGCTTTCCACAGAAGGCTGCTTCCAATACTCTGCTCCCTCTTCACGACTGAAGGCTCACCTGCTCTGCTTGCCTTCCTCAGACCATGCAGTCCTTTTGAAATTGCCCTTAAAAGGACAGTTTTTCAGACTTTTTGAGAAATTGCCCTTAGAAGGACTGTGGAAAGTGGTATTCACCAATGACCACGACCATTCCACAGGCTTGAATCTGCCGCTGATCCATTCTCTGATGTAGTCCAACCTCATACTGATCCAAACCTGGCTTGATCTCCACACTCTGCTGCTAAGGAACACTCCTCTGTTAAAAAACAAGAGAAGTGATCCTTATTAGCCACACGTGCCTTTTTAAAGGCAGTTTGTACAGGAAGTGCTTTGCAGGGACCAATCAGGTCCTTGCAACGCATTATCCTACTTTAAAAAAAAAAAAAAAAAAAACAAGAACTTAGTTCGCAGGCTGTTGCAGCCAGTCAGATCCCTTGTTTCAGTGAGTGGACCTGATTGAGTGCAGCTTGCCAGTGAATCCAAAAAAAAAAAAAACAGAAACGCTGTTCTGATTTTCACAGTGACATCAGGGAACTATGCAGACATCCTCGAGAAGCCAAGCAGAGGAAGAGTAACGGTCAGAGCAACCCGTAGCTGCTGGATGGGGGCCCTCATTCACGGGGAGATAATCGGGGGCTCCCCGTGGCTGTGGGTTTTGTGGGTGCCTAATGCCAGCTATGGTGTCTTCTGACATTTACATTTTGAAGTGATGTGTTATTTACTGTATAAGCTGGAGTAAGGGGATGGTTGCCAAATGCTACAATGTTGCACTTTTTGGGATTGAATTTAAGCCCATTTTTAGAATACCAGTTTGACAAGTGTAAGTTCCTGGTGGTGTACCTATATGTCAGAGGGGGACTTGACAACTCCCACTTTATAATCTTTTTCAAACTTTGTTAACCAGAGAGCTTCATTTGATAAGTAGAGATCTGAGAAGTCGATACAGTATAGCAGAGGTGTCAGCAAAGATCTTTGAGCAACTCCACTGATTACCTTCATGCTCTCTGAGGATGCATCTCCTGCTCTTACTTTATTAGTCCTATCCCTAAGCCATTTGACTATTCACCTAAGCACATATGGGACAATTTGGAGCACCTCCAGCTTGTTTATTATGCTTGCATGTGGTATGGTATTGAATGGCTTGGTGAGGTTAAGATATGCTATGTGGGCAGCTTGTCCATAATCTAAAACCTTCACAAAGAATCTCCGCTTGACAAAGCCAATCTGTAGGGGATCAAATCACATAAGATTTTTCATATCCTAGTTAATTATGTCAGTTGTGATACCTTTCATGGCTTTGCATTTAAGACTCATCAGGGTAATAGGTCTGTAATTCCCAGGCCCAGTGGTGGGGTCACCCTTGTGGAGTATGATCACAATAGCTGTGTATCACTCCACTGAAAGACATCCAGTTGCTAGGCTCAGGTTGAAGTTGGGGAGTGGGTCCACCAGTTCTTGTTTAGTGCTATTATTAATTAGTCAACCAGGCATGTAGTCATGCCCCACGGAGGAGCTATTCTTCATTTTGGAAAGTACCTTCAGTACATGATCTTTCATAAAGGTTGGTGGCTTACTTCCAACAGTGATAAGTGGGCTTGGAATGGACATCTCTGGGGTGAAGTTGAGTGCCAGTTTGTTGGCAATATCCACTAGACTGGAGTAAGTAGCACCACTATGAATAAGCTCACAGCAATAGTGGGTGTTCTTCTTTTTTTTGGTAGAACTAAAGAAGGATTTGTATTTGGTTTTGGTTCTGTATCTATTCTGAGTTCATGAGGTGCGTTTATTTTTCTTATGTCCCTTTTCAGCTTCTTTTCTAGCTGTTTGATGACTTCCTTAATTGAGAGTCTTTTGTTCTGCTATATAGATTTAGGAGTTTCTTCATTTTCTTAATTAGCTTAATAATGCTTGAGAACCACCGTGCTAATTTACCTTTAAAACTCTCCATTCTCTTGAATCTAGTTGAGACTGCCAATTTAATACAGTTGTTCAGATAGAAGTAGAATATATCTGCATAACTCTTTGCACTGTCACTATTATGAGTAATGGTGTTACATTAAAATTTAGAGACTTCATCATGGAATTGCAGGAGATTTGTACATTTAAAGTGCTTAAAGTTTTGTGATATTTGTTTCTTATGGTTTGCAGGCTATGATGGATCAGGTTACTGGTTTGTGGCCTGATATGACTAGTGAGGGGAATACCTTGGGAATGGCACCTACAGATGCTATGTTTATTATGAACAAATCAGCTATATTCTGTCCTCCAGCGTGCTCATTAACAATCTGGTCCAGGGAGTTCTTGTAAATAAAATCTAAGATTTTTGTACATATTGTATGCTGATGGTATAGGTTCCTCAGTTAATCATGAGGTAGTTAAAATCACCTAGAATAACATCCCTCCTACTTATGGGGAGTTGATTAACAATATTCAGGAACGTTGTAATATTTTTTCTGGAGACTTAGAAGGGGTTCTGGAGCATGTTGTGATCTGATAGTTGATCTCATTTAGCATGATTTGAATCTCTTTAAGATCCACTTAAGGGCCTCTAACATATATGGAGAAACCAGGTCTAAACAAGTGGTGAGCCCCAAACCCAGGTTTGCTCTGTGGGCATTTAAACCAAGTTTCTATAACAACACATACATGGATGCTCTTCAAATGCAGGAAGGCCTCAACGTCTACCAGTCTGTTTTAGACTTGTAGTATTAAGTACAGCTACTTTGATATGATCCAGTGGTTGATTTGTTTTGGAAGGTCCTTCGGGTTGACTCCACTTAAAAAGAGCAGTTTCCATGATTTCCATTTTCTAGCCTGTTTTCTTAGAAAAAATATTCCTTGTCTGCAGTATAAATTAAGAACATTAATTTATGTTTCCATGTGTATAAAAGTTGGAAATTATTATATTTTCATATGCATAAAACATAGTTGTTACACTTTTACACCTTTTCTCAATAACCCAAGATCACATCATTATATTGCTCACATCCAGCCTTTATCTTGTTACAGTCAAGAAAAAGTACATTCTTACTTTCCTATCACTAGAATATACAGCAGTCACTGATGGGACTGCTTTCATCTTGCACTTAAAATACCTCTGCATACTACACAGAATTACTTAACAATATAACGTGCAGTTTCCTTGAAAACATTTATTATACTCATTTTACTGAGGACAAAAACTTTTTTTAATCACTTACAATTACACCATCAGTCCTTTCACTGTATTTTCAAACATTAATGACATGGTGGAAATTATCCCTCAAACCAAGTTTCTAGTCTTTTTTATCCACTTCTTCTTGCAGCGTCATAGCTATGGAAGTGGCACTTTCATAGTTACATAAGAAGCAATTTATGAAAGTGCGACTTTTATTTCCTACTATTACATTATTGCTGGTTTTATTCCACATCATCCCGACCACCCAACACCAGACACTAGTTCAAGTCCAGTGCACTACTTGTTCTTCAATTCAGTTCCAGGGCCTTTTTTTCTGTTCAGTCATTTTCCTTTTGGAACAATGGACAATGTTTCATTGGCAAGTTCTCTCTATTGGCTTTGCTGTTGTTAGAAGAATGAGAATCAGAGGTTGCATTCAGCTTGCTGACTCACTCTTTGCTGGGCAAACTTTTTTTATTTTCTCCTTAGGCTGTTCTGCATCCAAAATGTATTTGATCCTTTACAAAAAATATTCTAAAATTTAGGTGGATATAGCGACTTAAATCTCACTCCTGCCTACTGACTTCTCCTAATTGCAGGGATAAATGTGTTTCTCTTCTGAGTGAATAATCATCTTCTACCAAACACTGTGGTGTCCCTAGTTTTTAATATTTTTCCTGTCTGTCACAGTTTTGTCAGATACAGCTCTTTCTGCTGGTATGAGTACATCTTTACTGATATAGGTTGTAGCTGCTTCCTTATGGCCAAGTCTGGAGCATGCACACAGTGTGCCCTTTCAGTTAGCATATCCTGCCATGGAATACCACTCTAGTTGTGTATCTGTACTTTCATAAAATTAATGCAATTTACTCTGTCCAGTTCTCTCTCAGAGCAGACAATCTCAGGTTTTCTCTGTATGCTGTCCTTTAGTTCTAATGTGTTTTTTTAACAGTTATTCTTGAGAAGCCACATATTCTGACTATTCAGTCTTTCCTTGATTTCAGCAACTAATTTCTGCAGTTTTATTAGCTCACTGCAATAGCTACTTATTTTTTTTATTATTTTCAGCCTTTTCTCATTTGCCTGTATATATTTCTCTAATGTTTTGCTTATTTTAAATATCTATGAATGCATTTGATTAATTTTTCCTGTAAATTATTGGAAGCCAGTTTGCTGTTTGACTCTCACATCTTTAACATTTCTGAAAGATTTGATGTTATGCAGTGAGTTCTGTATTCTTGATCTTGATTAGTGACTCAAAATTCTGAATTAGCTGTCTTAAGTTATTCCGGATCCTTTTTGTAGATTTGTTGTATAAATAAATACATTGAATGATATGCTGTTCTGTTGTAACTGATCTAGAAGTTAAGCAAACTTGAATGGCTAAACGGGATTGCATAGCTTCTTTTGTAGCTTGGTTATAATTCAGATTATGTTCTGTGCTATCAATGGCTCAAAACATAGCACGTTCACCTATGATGCTATGGGTTTTAGTCCCAACAAGGATAATTGGATTAATTTTTTCCAATACTGACCCCATACTGCTGTATAGGGAGAGTGTTGCACCCCTGAGTATGCCATACATTGGATGAAACATTAAAGTGAGGTCCCATCTGAGATGTTGGTTATAGCTTTGGTAGCTGGGAAAGATTTCACAGCACTTAATGAACAATGAGTAGGGTTTTTTATTTGGCATGTCTTCGCATTATTTGCATTATTTACATTTTCAAGTTCATGATATTTACACTTTCAGATTAACAATGAGTACACTTTTCACATTTTCAGAAACACGTTCTCATCATGTTAACAAAATTCCATTAATGAGACTTTTTAGCTCTTTTTTCTATCCCTCACCCTTTTTCTATAACCATCTTTTTATTTCAGTTATCACATTGTCGTCTCTAGTTTTATTATACAAAAATCCTTCACATCTCATTTTATATAATACCCATATTGCTACAATTAATCATGTGTCTCAATTTCCTTAATTTCTCATATATTTCATAATATTTAATAGCACATTCATATTTATATTTTTGAATATTTTAAATTTATATTTACTTTTACATCTTCTCCAAAACTACTTGTTTTACATTCCAGTAGGCAAAAGCTATTTTCCCTCTTCATTCCGTTCTCTTTCTTTCTTCCATTACCATACATTTCATATTACTTTTAACTGATAACTTACTCAACAAAATTCTCCCAAAAATCCCATGGCTTTAGAACATTTTTCAGATTTCTTCCTTTTTCTCTTAATTTCCCTTTTTACTTGAATCATGTGACTGTTTGAGGGCAGTCATGGGTACAGCTTTAGATTATATTGATGACACCAGTGATAAAACAGGATATAAATATTCTTTGGTGTGCTGGATTTTTTTGTTGTTGGAATTCTTTTTATTGATCTGTGCACCTGATTTTGGAACTTGCACTGTTTTTAGAGGTTATATATATTTGAAAATAAAAATTATTGACAATATAAAAATATACTAAAAGAGAAAACATTTTATTACATTTTAGAAAAACTAGTAATAAAGATCAACCCTCCTTTTTGCCACAACCATCATTTACGTTTTCCCATTATGAAATCTCAGTTCTATAGTTTGTTGTGCAATAATTCATCACACTTGGTCACCCACAAAATTCATTTAGCACTAAATATTAACATGTCATATTTATCATGAACATTCTTAATGAGAATTGTTACTCCCCATTCATCAAAAATTAAAATACAATGTAACAGATATATTGAATACACTCTGCCAATGTAATAAGGCCATTGGGCAATCCAGTAAAGCATGTTCTAATGTTGCCTCAATTCAACCAGTACCTTGTGTTTCATTTGTCCTTTCACTGGTATTTTACCTAATGCATCTTCAAAGAAAGTCCTGTTTTTCTGGGATTTCCTTGAATCTGTATTATCTTCCCTTAATTCAACATTTATACATATCATCTAACTTATCCCATGTTTTTTTTCCATAAAAATATGTACCCTTAGGATCCTAGGATCATACGAGATTACTAGGCTAATGGCCCTGGGGCCCTTACAAACCTAGCCAAGAGTTTATCACCAAAAAAGAAACCTCAATCAGCACCTGTCACCCCTGTCAATGAGGGACACAGGTGGAACTCCTGGGACAAATTTGTGGCTTCCCATCCACTCATCGAGGTTGTGCTTGAAGAGGGTCAGTGACATACTTTGACATGTATGGGGAGTCTATTCCAGAGACAGGGCAGCCTCTGGCAGACAAACCTGTCTCTCCAGCAGGTTTTCTTAATGTCACATAGATTTAGGCCTTTCAACCGGGTAATGCGCGAGGAGTTAGACTTATGGATATGGAGCATCTCTTATAAAGCAGGGTCTGAGATTGCCTTGTAGGTGAGACACAGATCACCTCTCAGCAATCTGCATGATACCGAGTAGAGTGATAGTGATTTGAGCCTGTCCACATAGGACAGGTGTTGGAGGCCATGGATTCTCTTTGTGAGGTATTTCTGTGGCCTTTCCAGTTGGTGCAGGTGTTTGGAGAGGTACATACCAAATAGGGTTTTGTACTCAATTATTGGCCTAATGAGGGAGGAGTACAGAGAGGTAATAGCCTCCTTTTATCTGGATGCAATCCCTTTACTTATGAGATGGACCAAGTAAAAGGCTTTTCTGACCACTGCCGCTACATGATGGTCGAATGTGAAATTGTTGTCAACCTGTGTACCCAGGTGTCTCACCACAGGCTGTGTGCTTAGGGGGTTGCTACTGAAGAGGTAATCAGTAGGCATCATGTTTTTGCTGGATGGTATGATAATACATTTTTTTTTTGCAATTAACTTAAGCTGCAAGACCATCTTGTAGTATGTTAACATCATTTGGGGAGTCAATGACAGCACCCAACTTACAGTCATCCGCAAATATGGTCAGCCACAGGCCTTTTGTCTTTGCTTGGACCTCTGAGAAGTAAATGCCAAACAGTAGGGGTCCCAGGACAGATCCCTGGGGAACACCACTAGTGACAGGTCTGCTGTAGAAAGTGGGGGCACCTATTTTGACCTTGTGGGTCCTATTGGTGAGCCAGTTGGCCACCCACCTGATGAGATAGGGATTTGTGCTAAGTTGTGTTCACTTTTCAATGATGCATGAGTGGGAGACTGTGTCAAAGGCTTTGGCCAAGTCAAGGTAAACTTATGTACTCACTTTCCCTCATCCAGTGCCTTGGTGACAGTCTCAAAAATGTCAACCAGATACAACAGGTAAGATCTGCCCTTGATGAATCTGAACTAGATGGGGTCAAGTGTTTGACTATGTCCTTGTTTATGAGTTCCTTAATAATATGCTCCATGGCCTTACAGATCAGAATTGTCAAGCTAATGGGGTAATAGTTTCCAAGGTCAGTAGTGGCACCACCTTTGTGCAAAGAGATGACAATGGCAGTTCTTCACTCTGCTGGAATGAAGCCTGCACTTAGACTATGGCTGAGTAGTGTGCTCAATGGTGAGGCTAGTTCTGCTGGAGATGGTGCGGAATACAGCCTGGGATACTATCAGGTCCAATAGAAGCTGTATTCTTTGCCTTGGATGGGGCCTTTAACACTTGATCTATGGAGATGTGATGTGTGGGATAAGTATCAGGGATGTTGAATGGACCTTTGGGGGACAGGGGGGTGAGGTTTGCACTGCACCTATCTGCTAGCAGGTTGACTAAGTCAACAGGATCAGTGTAAGTGGTACCGCTATGAACTAATTTGGAACAAACCTGGCTGTGCCATGGAGGTTCCTGACATAACTGAAAAAGGCTTTGTGGTTAGCCTTTGTTTTGGAGGCTAGTTTTGATTCATAATTGGTTTTGGAGGTTTTCACTAGTGATCTAATTTGCTTGTTGAGGCTAAGGAGGGAGTTTTTCCAATTGGGAATTTGTGCTGTTTTACCCTTGGACAGCAGTTTCTTCCTTTTGTTGTAAAGCCTGTTGCTAGAGGATGTCCACCAGATAGGTTTGTGTTTCTTTTAGGAACTGGTTTTAGTTCTCTTGCGTATGGCTGAGTCCATGGCGTTGTACAGGTGCTTGTATACTGCACTGGCTTACTGTTCAGCATATTTGTCTGCATCCTCTGAGGGGGGGTGTGTGAAGCTACTGATACCCTCCCTTAGAATGTTGTAGTCAGCTTTTGAGAATTTTTTTAGCCTGGTTATGGCTGGGGGGGGGGGGTTGGATACAATAGACACTTCAAATGAGACAGACCAATGGTCTGATCTCACCAGGGTAGAGTTTACTATGGGGTGGTGCAGCGGTCACCCGTGTTGGTGAGAACCAAGTCTAGAATGTTATCTCCCCTTGTCAAGTCAAGCAATCATTGGGTGAGTGCATTAGAGCAGGAATAGTTCACCCAGTCTGTGGTGGGGTAGTTGAAGTCACCAAGGATCAGGCTGTTAGAGGTCTCTTAATGGAGTCAAGTAAGTCCAGGTAGGAGGAGTTGGTGTCCTGAGTCATGGAGGGGGGGGGGTCTATAGCTGGCTATAACTTGAATGGGTGTCTTGCCAATTGTCAGTTGCACCTGGAGTAGTTCTAGTACAGCATGCTGGCAAACAAGTTTGAAGGTGTGCTTGTCTTTAATGAAAATAGAAACAGCACCACCCTTAGTCTTCCTACCCTCATTTTGGGGTTGGAATGTATGGATTGAGGTATAGCCTGGTAAGGCAGGGCTGCTCTCCACAGCCTTGAACCATGTTTCTGTGACTGCTCAAATGTCGGCATCTTCCAGTGTGTGGAGAGCCTCCAGTGAGTGCATTTTCAGGTTAAGGTTCCTAGCATTAAGCAGCATGACCTTCCATTTGATTTTTGACAGATCTTTTATGTTGGAAGATTTGTCTTTGGGACATTGCCTAAAAAGGGCACAATGAGGGAGGCAAAAGCCTTGGCCAGAATCCTGAATCCCAAGGGTGACACATAGAGGCCATCTCTGGCAAAGCACTGAGGCCTGTCAACCATGTCATCCCAGGCAGACAGATACTGGATCACTTTGGAATGACACCAGAAACTAAGCCAATTGTTGAAGTCAGTTATTTTATGTTGGTATTGTGGTATCATTCTTGGTGAAGGTAGGATGCTGCTTAGGGCTAGGGTCATACCTGCCTGGGACATACTCTGAGAGCTCAGTTATGTCTCTCTTCATATAGTCCAAGGAGGTACTTCTCAAGTCATTCACACCAATATGAACAATGACAGAATCATACTTGTACACGTTGTGGTGAGACTTAAATGCATGTATGATGTGGTGAATTCTGGCACCTGACAGACAACTGACCATGATCTTCTCCTTGTCAAGCCTGGTGAGGGGGACATCAGTGTGTCTCACAACTGAGTTGCCAATGACAGTTGCATTCGGTTTATTGTTGTGCCTTATGGGCTGTGTTTGTGAGACACTGGTGTGTTGTCTGCTGTCAGTGATGTGTTTGGTGGTGTGTGTGGAATGCTTGTGAGTGTGTTGCTCTCTGCTGTTTAGGTAAGTTTTTATTGAGGACCTCTGCATAAGTGGGTATGTGTTGTGCTTGGCTATGTGATGTGGGTAGTGTGGTGGTTGTGCTGGCAATCTCCACTTTGTCAGGAGTACTTACTGTGGCACGAAAGAGCATCTATACCAAGTTACTGATATAGATGCATTTCTTACAAGTAGAAGAATTATGTTCAAGGAGAAGCGGGCTGTCAGTAAACATGAGGCGGTTGCTACACTGTCTCCATATGCCCATGTCAACCAGGCTGGCAGGAGAAACTGATGGGAATTGTCCCGACATAGTGTTCTAAATTCCTAGTGTAATTTTTGTCTAGATAAGTCACCAAAAGTTGTTATCTTGGAGGCAAGATGGCAGCCGACCTGTAGACGCAGTGCTAGCTAAGCTCCAATGCAACTACTAAGTTTTTAACCCGCAAAGTATATAATTGCAGTCTTTTAAAACAAGAAATCCAATGTGGAATGTTGATCTTTTGTGAGCCTTATATAAATTGTAAAATCTACCATGAAGTGACCTAGGAAAAGAGCTTGATTCTGTGGTTGTAGAAATCTATGTGTCCCCCTATTCTCCAAGCTGAGTGGGAGAAAATGAGAAAGGAATTCTATAAGCCAAGAACAGTGTTTGCAAAAAATGTTTAAAGGACAGTCTTGATTTGAGAAAGCTGCAGCAACAATGGGATTATTCTTTTCTTTCCTTTCTTTTGCCTTGGGATTGTCACAGTTGATTGGTCTGAAGGGAGAGCTTCATGTTGACCATAAGTCCCTATGTGAACTGTGACTCTCAAACTATACAAAGAAAAATAAAAGGAGAAGAAAAATTTAAGAACTGTCAAAACAAGTCAAGTATGATCATGCACTAACAGTGGATACTTTAATCATGTTATCTGAACATCATAATAATTCCAGTTTTGTATTAGCTTTAGATGCCACTAAGGCCTTTGATTGACTTAATTTAGAATTTCTCTTCTCTGTTATGCTAGAATTCAGTATTCCAAAATCTTTTATTGAATGCATCAAAATTCTATACACTAATGCACATACAACATTATATATAAATAAAGTTTCTTCCTCTCCAGTAAAAATTATTAATGGAACAAGAAAATGGTGTCCATTATCCCCTTATCTATTCAATACTTATATAGAACCCTTATTTCTTTTGATACTACAAAAAAACTTTTCGCCATATCCCCAAAATGTACAATACTCAGATACCACTAATGGCTTTTGCTGATAATCTAAATCTCTATTTTTCCTTTCCTAATACTGACTTACCTAAAAATTTACAATCTATTGATACTTTCTCTGAATTCTCCAGTTAGAACATGAATATGATTAAATCTTTGATCTTTCCATTAAACCCAAAATATAATCTGATTAGTTACTTTCTTGATACAGAAATTAAAATAAGTGATTCAATTAAATATTTGGACATAAACTTTTATCATGATCATATTCTTTTTTACCAAGAGAACTTAAGAAAGGTTTGGAACACTATACAACAGGATATCCTCAGCTTAAAGAAACTTAATCTTTCTCTTTTATCCAAGTTGCTATTATTAAAATGAATATCCTCCCCATATTGCTTTTCTAATTGAATGTGTCAAATATTAAAACCCAAACTAATTTTTTAATAATATTTCTTCTAGTCTATCAAAGTTTATTTGCTTTTCAAAATCTACTAGGATCAGTTATCAAAAACTTACATATCCTAAAAATATTGGTGGATTAGCCAGAACAGATTTTAAGACTTATTATGATATAATTAATGCAGGTAAACTGATAGCAATTGCAGAATTTAACCAACATCAAGACAAATGGATTCCATTATGGGTGAAATTATGGCATAACTCTCTTGTAAATCTCAATGTAATGTAATCCCAGAGCTGTACCTTTTCTAAATAAAAATAACCTTAATTTTTTTAATCAATAAATTCCTAAAGCATTTAATTAGAATTTTTCAAGACATGTTGACTTCTCTTGGTTTAAAAGAATTGATAATGTTTTCCAGCCATTAAATCTCAATCCTAATATAAGGTTAAAGAACCTGATGTTAAATTTAACAGATTACCCCTTAATTAAAGATAAAGTTATCATTGACTTCCTCAGTTATAAAAAAAAGTCCTCAATTGAAGAAACAAGGATTGCTCTTAATCTCCCTAAAAGTTATTTCATCATATTAAGACAAATCAAAGAACTTGTTTATAAACTCTTAGACAATACAAAAATCAATGAACATAATACAAACTTATACAAATTATTATGGTCAGCATTTACTTCCAAAAAGAAAATGTCAAATGTATATAATAATTATTTCTATTAAATATCAACTACTCTCTTTCATCTGCTCTGTTTATAGACCTATCAAAAGCTTTTGATATGGTCAACCATAGCATACTTATCAGTACTCTAAAAGCCCAATCTCTTGACCCTCAAGCTATTCTTTGGTTTAAATCCTATCTAGATAACAGACATCAAGCAGTTCTTTGGGACAACAATCTTTCCACACCCCTCCCTGTGAACACTGGAGTCCCTCAAGGCTCTATCCTAGGCCCACTTCTTTTTTCTATCTTTATTAACAATCTCTACACTATTGTTCCACAAGCCACTTGCATACAATACGCCGATGACTCTACTCTAATCTGTACTGCCAAGTCCTCATCCTCTCTCCAAACCCTTACTCAAATGGTATTTAATTCTGTAGAAAAATGGTTCACTGATCATTGTCTCCTCCTCAACCCCAAGAAAACCAAACTATTACTCTTCACCCCCACTCAAAAATCGCCACAGATCCACTTCACTATTAACTCCTATAATGGAACTTGTATCTCCCCTGATCCTACTGCACGCCTACTGGGTATTACCATTGATCACAACCTCAGCTTTGATGCCCAGATCAATAATACTATTCAAACTATCAATAAAAAACTAGGCTGTCTGTATAGAATCAAACCCTTCCTTACACAACTTGCTAGAACTTCCACTGCCCAGGCTCATCTTACTTCTACCCTATTCTATGCTTCTGCCATTTATACCAATCTATCTAAGCACAACCTTACCAAGCTTGAATCTAGCTATAATAATATAGTTAGATTTGCTACTGGCTCTCCCTATAGAACCCACCACTGTCTCAACCTCAAACAACTTAAATGGTTAGAACTACATAACCAACTACAATATAATCAACTTGTAATCACACAAAAAATTCTGTACCACCCTACTAACACTCCTATCCTCTCTAACCTGATCTCCCCATATAAAAATCTTATAATGCTATGCTCAGCTAGCAAGTTACTAATTGCCAACATTAAATCTAATAACAAAGCTGGGGACTCACTCTTTACCAATGTGGTGGGCAAAATCTGGAATAACCTTCCTACAACACTGACCTCTCTTTCATCTACTCCACTCTTTAAGAAACATCTCAAAGATCACCTAAAAATACATTGGCTATGTCCCTGCTCAATGCCTGACTAAATATTCTTATTCTCCTTTCTCTGCCCCTTTTTCCCCTACCTCCTGAGCTACTGCCCCTCCACAGTTCTAACTATTACAAGCTAACTCTTCTCTATTTATATCTTCCAGCCTACTTCTCTTCTCCCTCTTTGACTAAGTGAATGTCAATTTGCTTTGCATGCTAATTTGCTTTTCTTGTCAAAAATTGTATGAACTTGTGCTGATTGTACCTTATAACTCATTGCTTAATTGCTGGTTAAACCTATACCAAGACTTTGTAACTTTGATTCACTCAAATTGCTTGTACTCTCCTTACAACCATTTTGTGCTTCAAAATGTATTTTTTAGCTTGTTTTTTTTATTCTAACTATTGTATGTAGTAATCTTATCATAATTGGAGCTTTTCTCCCCGGGCCTCTACTGAAAAAGGATATGTATCCAGCTAGACTAGCCCGGTCAACAAATATAAAATAAATAAATAAAAAATAAATAAATATCAACATCCTATCATTTATTCTAAATACTGGAATTAATTAAATCCTTCAATTGCATATACTCAGTTAATGATATTAAATAATGCCTATATGACTCCTGATAGTATTAACAAATTCTTCCCTACATAATCACCTAGCTGCTCAATTTTGCAAATGCTCATATAAACTTGGGTGTTCTCTTAAAGTCAGGCTGGAAAAATGGAATACCAGAAATTTACTTTATCCTGGGAATTTGCATTATTAATTATATCCCCTCCTGGTTTGACACAATTTGATTTACATGTACTAATTACCCTTTTTCCATTGGTTAAACATTTTATCACTCAAAACTGGCTTGACAGAACAAAAATAATATGGGATGGATTTAAACAAATGGCAGTTAAGTATTTATCAGCACAGAAGTTATTAATTTCTAAGTCTAATAGACAATCTTATTTTAAGCAATACTGGGAAAACTATACAACTGTATTCTAATTAATTTTTACTGGAAAGAGTAATAGGCATTCAGCAATTTGTATATAGTTGATGTTATTGTTATGTTGTTGTTTACAACTTTTTTCTTTCTCTTTTTGTCTGATTAGTTGTTATCATCATATTCCATTGAAACATGATTTGATATTATTTTATTTTTGTTATAATGGAGACTTTACACCATTCTTTATATTTTATCTGCAATACATGGTAATGATACCATGTTCCTTATTTTTTATCCATTAAGCATATGTAATGAAGCAATAAATTATCAATAAGATAAATCAGTCCTAATCTACTATTTGTCATTTACAGCACAAATATTCCTTTTTATTGGGTTTAATCTATTTCCCCACATAAAATGACAAAAGACTTCTAATAGCAATTTTACTTTACTTTTAAGAATGGGAATAATTCTTCCAAAATAAACTAATAGCTCCAGAATCAAAGAATGTAAAACATAAACATTTTATTAAAAAAAACTTAAACACTTTCCATTTCTGTAATATTGATCTAATATTTTAACAAATTGTCCCATTAGTCATAAAACATCAGTTTATTTATTTCCATTTGCTTACCAAGAAAGTCTAACTTTTCAGCAGAGACCTAGGGATAAAATCTCCATGACAAATGATAACAGTAGTACATATACAACAAATAGGATAGTTGGGTAACATTTAGCAATATTACATAGGAAGCTCCATGAGAGCTGTTTACAATAGTACTTTTACAACAAACAGAATGCTCAGGTAATATTAGCAGCATTACATACAAAGTGAAAATAAAGTAGATAACTATGAAATACGCAAGTATATTTTGGCAGCAACATATTCAGCATTGGGTGCACTTTAGTAGTAGTACATTAGGTCAGATATAATTACATGGATTTGTCATAAGAGATGGAAGAGAAAGTCACTGGCATGCATGTGTACATAGGAGAGGTAGTTTAGAAATAATTTAACTTCAGAAATATCAAGGGCATAGCCAGGAGTTAAACATGACTAGTTTTAATTTATCTTTGAGTATATATGCATTGTTGAGGAGTATGACTGGAGGGGGAATTGAGTTCCAGGATTTGGAGATACAGTTAGAGTAAAGAACATTTCCTGCTTTGATGAGAACTCTATTAATTGAGGGGAGATGTTTGTAAGTTGAGTGAAAACCTCTTTTAGTGGAGTTGTAGTATAATGTTTGACACGGCATTTTTCATGGTGAAAGACTAATCTGTGTGCAAATTGAAGTTGAGGGTAGGTGAGGAGCTGAGGTGTCTCAAGCCAATTTAGGTGCCTGAGGGCAATTTAGTGATATGTGGATGATGGCTTGTTAGAAGCAAATTTGGCTCTTTTATTATAGCACTGCTCTAGTTTAGTTTCAGCGTAGATTGGAGGTTGATAAAAATAGAAGCATAGAGAAGTATAGGTAGCAGGTAGGTACATGCTAATGTTATCCAGCTGCTTTTAGTCAAATATTGTGTTGTTTGGCTTTAGACAGCAGACCTAACATCTGATGTGTTTTTTTTTTTTGTTTGCTTTGATTGCTTGTGGAATGTGTAGGTTTAATGTCATGATGTTGTGTACTATAACCCCTAGTAATTTAGTACTGGAGACTACTGTGACAATTTTATTTGCAGAGGGTATTTGCAGAGGTGATTTGAAAGTTTGCGTTGCATTTGCTGTGAGGCTTAGGATTGAAAAGGTGATGTTTTGTCTTTTTTTTGGATTTAGTATTAAGTGTAATTTTGCTAGCCAGTTTTCTACACAGGAGAATGAATCTCAGATGTGAGCTGCTGTAGAAGAATGGGATTTTGGACAGAACAGATAAGGGTTGCATCATTTCCATATTACACTAGTATGGCATGTTTTGAGGCAAAGTGTAGATTATTGATAAATATATTAAATAGCAATGGACCTAGTATGGAGCCTTGGGGAACACCAGCAAAGACTGGTAAAAAGGTGACAAGGCTAGATTGCCATTTAATAGCTTGGAATCTGTCAGACAGGTTGCTGTGGAAGAAGGAAAGACTGCAGTATTACAGATCAAGGGAGACTAGCTAATGCTTCCCCTGAAAATGTTAGCCCAACTGTTGTAATATTAGAGTGGGTAATTGAGAAATTCATAAAGTCATACACTGTTCCATAGCCCCTGCTTTTCTGAAAGTTGAAAAATAAACATACATTATTAAATAATACTCAATATTTTTAAAGAATGTTTGTAGCCAGTATATTGATTCAACTGTAATACTCAAAGACTCTAAGACAAACATCAGTAAAACAAAGCCAATACATTCTCTGTCTTGACTTCTTTATGTTTACTGTTATATTCTTCTAGCATGGCTGATGTAACTAAACTAAATAATAAAGTGAGTAGAGACTCCCCTGCTTTACTTCTCTTTGAATCATATATTTTGCCAAACCATCCATTAACTAGAT
Source organism: Protopterus annectens (assembly GCF_019279795.1). Classification (NCBI taxonomy): domain Eukaryota; kingdom Metazoa; phylum Chordata; order Ceratodontiformes; family Protopteridae; genus Protopterus; species Protopterus annectens. The sequence continues at coordinate 779,960,762 of NC_056747.1, forward strand.
AATGAATCCAGGAATTTAATATGTCTATTATGTCTATTATCTCTTGCACGTGCTCTGTCTCTCTGTGTGTACATATATATATATGTGTGTGTGTGTGTGTGTGTGTGTGTGTGTGTGTGTATAAAATTTCACAGTTCTGATTTTTCTATTATAAATTTTGAGCACACTCTTTATAGTAGTATGTGATATCATGTCATATGTGCTTTTAATTATCAGTAAGTTATCAAGTAAATATCAGGTACATTATCAAGTTATCAGCAAGGCATCAGGGATTCCCAAACCTGTGCTATGTATGACTGCATGAATTCTCTTAACAGTAATAAGACAGAGGATTATGATCAGGTTACCAGTCATAACCTACTTATTATGTATTTGAGGCATGGATGCCAAGAAATTTTACCTCAAAAGCGAAGCTTGAGAGTTGAATCATGGCATCCATGTCAAGATCACATAGTAAGTGGTTATGATCGGTGACACAGTCATAATTCTTTGTAGTGCATGGAGGTTTGTCTGCTCCATGTGCTACTGGTTAAAGAGGAAAAAATTCCTAAGTGTTTTGCTGGCTTTTAAAGCCATAAAACACTTACCAGCTGCTGTCAGAAAGGCAGTAGGATGATGTTCATTTGCAGTTACCTTTCAAGCCTCTCAACTGTCCAGATTTTTGCAGAACATCCAGATTATTGCTTTTTATTTTTGGTTTGTTCATCATAAATTCTATGCATTTCAGGCAAACCACTGGAGATTGAAGTCACTAAATAATGGCATACATTTGAGTTTCAGAGTTCATATCCTTCAGAAAATACATGTTAATACATCATGTTATTCCAGCAACTTTCTAAGTTCATTAAAGGAACTTAGGGACACATCAGTAAGGACAGCAGGCAGAAACAAATCCTTTGTTCTGCCACTGTCAGTACAGTCAGATTTTACTGTCTGGCACTGCACCCGACCTTAACAACATAATCGGGGTGTTTAGCAATTGTTATGGTCAGGTCATGCACCACTCTGGCTCTTAACTGATTTGTCTTTTTCCAAATATTGGAGTGTAATTGTGCTCCATGCAGTGCAATAATAACATGCCTTGTATAAGTCTTTCTGTAGTTCCAAATACTTCCAAATGCAACATATTATGCAATACTTTACTTAACCTATTCTGCAAAAGTTTGCAAAAAAATGTTTAAATAAGTATCATTAAGGGTTATAGATATCCAATTTGAAAATGCATCTGTAGCTCCCTTTTTATGAATAAAATAAAAAAACACCTTAAATGTTGTCCCCAGGGATTCTCCTTACATAACTATGTACTTAATATAAGAAAATATTTTTCTTCTGCAAATCCATATGTGTTTATAAACTCTATAGGGCATTCCATCAGGAGCTGGAGTAGACTTATCTGTCTCATGTGTTAAAACATTATGAAGTTCGTCTATTATGATATTCTTTTTTGCTATTGCATATTCTTCATCTGATAGTATATATGCATACCATATATTTTCCTGGATAGGGAAAGCCCCATACATACATTCAAGATATATCACCATTGTGATTGTAATACACATTTGAGATGTAACCAAATTACATTCCTTATCTCTAAGTTAATATATTGTACCTTCGTTGAAGGTTGTGTGTCAGGCCTGGCAAGCCGGTATGTAAAAATCAACTGCCAATCATTAGCGGACCGGAGTTCCGCTGTGGCGACCCCTAACCGGGAAAAGCCAAAAGACACAAACAAAAATCTCTAAGTTAATATATTAAATGACTGTTTTAACTTCTTTACTATAAAAAGGTGAAATGTCCTTCTTACTTCTCTGGATTACATATGTTTGTCTGTATAACAATGTCTCTATTTTTTTCACCATTTAAGGAATACACAAATCTTTCAGATTTATTAACTCCACAAGAACCTGAACTATGCAATAAATTTATATAAGCTTTAATTGCATCTTTGCATATTTTTATGTTTTAAAATACATTTTCTACCTCATAAAATGTTTATATTTCTTTTTGCACTTAATCCCCCATGCTATTCAAGACGTAAAAAGGAATCATAATATAATGCTGATGCCACAGAAATTCATCTTCAAATTTCCACTCATTATTTTCTAAAATCCAAGCATTTCCTTAATCAATATATACATTGTGAACACCTATCTCAAATAAGAGATCAATATGATTTGTAAATGGAAATCTTAAGTTACGGCAATCTATTAAATGCAAGCTGTATGAAAATGCAAAATATTTTTTCAGTTTTTAAGGTTTCTCTTGTAGAAGTATGCCCTACACTAGGATTCAACTGCAAATGATCACATTTCAAATTTTCTATAAAAAAGCTTTATATCATTTTGAATTTTACCTTCTCAAATTACAACATAAATCACCAATTAAAATTATATTGATATTGACTATAATATATGTTTATAATGAAATAAATATTTTTCTTGGCTTTTCATAATATAGGAGTATATAAACAAATTATATGAGTGATATCTACTGGTGAATTAAAATCAGATATGTTAAGTCTGCCTGGCAATGCTATTACCACATACGATAGTTGAAAGGATGACTTATACAACAAAGCAGTACCACAACACATATTGACTCCAAAAATCCATATTACTTTCTGAGAACAAAGACATTCTTATTTTCTTGATAATTTTCTTTTTATAACTACTTAATATCATTTAACCAGATCAAATGTGCATTCATTTCTTTACAGAAGTCTATTACAGTAGTTTATCTTATTTCATCTATAATATTATTGACATTCAAACAAAAAGGTAAATTATCCTTTCCCTTTTGCAATTGTGCACCCTGCTTTATTTTTAATTTCTTGAATCTATTTTCATATGGTATTGTTTTTATCATACATCACCCCTCAGCAACCTAATGGAGACTCAGAGAGGGAAAGGGCTTTAAGGCACTCTGCATAAGGCAGGTTTGTTATGTCTTGCATTCTTTTTGTAAGGAACCTCTGAGGTTGCTCTGGTTGCTGCATATGCCTGCTCAGGTACATGCCAAAGGGAGCATTGTATTCTATGACTGGTCAGATAATGGTGGAGTGCAGTGGGATAATAACCTCTTTGGACCTAGATTCCATGCCCTTACTTATAAGTTGTACAACATAAAAGGATTTCCTCACCACTGTGGCCACATGGTGATCAAATGTCAGGCTACAGTCTGTGTGTGTACCCAGATCCCTGACCACTAGGTCAATTCTTAGGGGCGTATTATCAACATTAACCAGGATGGTTGACTTTCCAAAGCTTGCAATTATGCATTTTTTAGCAATGAGTTTAAAACCATGGCTTTGGTACCACTTGTTAGGCAGAGACAGACCTTCTTGAAGAAGGCTAGTGTTTGCATGGCACCCGATGATAACCCCCATCTTGCAACCATTGTCAAAATTAGTCAGCCATAAACCTTCAGCATTTGCATCCATTTCAGAGAAATAGATGCTGAAAAGGAGCAGGCCCAGTATCGAGCACTGGGGGACTCAATCCAACTCATGACTCATTTTCTTTCCACCCAACTCACTGTCCATTCTGAAAGCTTTTTCCATCATATCCAACCACAAAATCTCAGAGTCTTTTTCAGGATCACTTTTTTTTTCAATAAACCAACCAGCTTTTCATCAGGCAAACCTCCAAAAGCAATTTCACCTACAACAATTTCTTCAGAATCCTGAGGTTTAAAGTCAGCTAGACACTGACTATTTGTACTATCCACTCACCTTTCAACAGAACTACACTGCTATCAACAACAAAACAACTCTCTCCTCCCTCCATTACTGTATAGCTTCTCCTAGCTTCCTTACCAAGAATAGAAGCAGGAAGTGCAGCAGTAAAAATTTTCTCTTTCACAACAAAAAGAGTAGAGGATGTTCCCCTGTATCCTGGTCAAATTTATCTTAATTGGTATGAATACCATCTCAGATCTCTTTCAAAAGAGGACAGTGACCTAATAGGGCTAACTGGTTTACAAAGAATAAATCAATAAATAAGTTTATTTTCTTGACTGTAATTTTCTGTTTTTATTCCTTCTTAGTTGTCAGTCTTGTAGCTGTTTCTTTTGTAACTGAAAATGTATACTTTGTTTCATGCTTGGTTCCCCGTCTTTTTGTTATTTTGTTTTGCTGCCTGTCACTTTGTGTTGTACATGCTTCTTATATCTAGGAACTGGCATCTTGTTCACAGTTTACTTACCTGTTCACTCACCATCTAATCACCCACTACTCACTATTTAATTATTACTCACTGCAGCAATCTTTATGTACTTAACAAAAGCCTTTGACATAACCTATCAACTAGGGTCTATATTACATAGACGGAAAATCAAAATCACGAACGCTCAGATGAGCAAAAATGCAGGTAAGTAATCAAAATCGCTATTGTGGGGGGCTGCGCCCCCACCCCCCTAAAAATATATTCCAACTCCTAGATCGCACTACAGTGAGAAAGGGCAAATTTTCCGATCTTCACTGTACCGCGATCTCACAATATCAATTTCAGTTACCTGCATTTCCGCTCATATGAGCGTTCGAGATTTTGATTTTTCATCGATCTTATAGGAACCCTCATCTACTCAACTCCATCCTTCTATCCCAAAGTATAAGCCACAAAAATAGTTCCTGGACTTTCTACCATGCCATACCCTTTCTGTTTCAATTGGATCATCCTCATCAACCAACCACTCGTAATAAAGGGCCCCCTTTAGGGCTCAGTCTTTTCTCCTTGCTCTTCTCTATCTACATTAACAAACTCCCACCAAACTTCCAAATCATCCTATATGCAGATGACATGGTCATCTACTAGTCTCACCAATCTAAAACTTTTATAGAAGAACAACTTCAGCAAAACCTCCTAATCCTAAACCATTGGTGAACACTAAACAACTACCTCTAAAAAAAAAAAAAAAAAAAAAAAAAAAAGTGCCATTTGGTGCCTCTCAAAAGCTCAAGCCCTGCCCTTTCAACCTCCTCATCTTGGAGCTACAAAAGAATCCATTAGACAGTACATCCTCCTAAAAATACCTAGGACTGTATCTCAAACAAAACCTCAACTTTCAACTCCAAATATAATAAAAATAAGCAAATATTCAACAAATACAATACTGAACATGGAAAATTTCCCACTTTCTTTCTTGTGCGAGTAGAAAAGCCATAGGAAAACATTCATGGCCCAACTTGAATACGCACTATAAATTATTGCCTGAGCCTCTAAGAAAAAAACTATCCACTCTACAAACAGCAGATAACATAATATGTCAGTTCATCTCACTGACTCCAAGAACAGGGCACAGTTTTCTGTCTCATCTGGCATCCAGTCTAACACAAGACAGAAATGCTACTTGGCATACTCTTACTGAAACTCCTTAACAAAAAACACATTCAGCTTTCTAGCAGGAAGATTCTCGATAAAGGAAATAGTTTACAACTTCAGATCCAATCCAGTCCACACCTCCTCTCTGCACAACAATTACTTGTCTAAAAAAATGCAGCAATCACAGTTTCTCCATTCTCAGACCAAAACTCCAGGAATCCATTCTATCAAGCATCAGAGCCTCAATCTCCCTTTCTCAGTATAGGAAGTCTCTCAAGCATCGCCTATCAATACCAGCAGAATGCCACTGCTACTGAAATATTATATAAGCTCTCCCTACATCCCCTTAACCAGATAACTACATTCTTAGACTAATTACTCCATCTTACATTAATACTTCACTTTTTCATCTCTTGCCATGTCTCATCACCAGCACATCATTGGAAAACTCTGCCCTAAAGTTATTCTTACTGTGGAATAATGGAAGTATATGCAACTAATGCTTGAAATGCCTCTATTACTCTTCCCCTACTGGTTCATAGGTTTATAGATTAGTACTAAGCTAACTGCCCTTGTGAGCCATTTTAAGCCTAGCCAATTATCCCTTGTGAGACTCAAACCATGCACCTTGTGTTTGTAAGGCAAACACCTTAACCATTAGGTCACCCTCCCCCTGGTGTGTATTAATCTAGTTCTTGTTTTCTACAGTATTATATAACATATGCTCAAGATATGCATTTGTACCTTCATCATCTCTTCTAAATCTATATATCAGATATATCCTTCCCATCTCCAGTGCATGTAAATCTCAGTGAGATATTCTAGACTTCCTCATTTATTTAAATTCTAATTTGGTGTTATGTTGTTGTCTACTTCATTACTTTACTATTGTTATCTGCCTCAAATATTTGTAAAACAGTTATGTGTTATAAAAGGGCTGAGCCTGAAATGGGTCCATCTGTATCAGTGCTCCACCCTGGTTAACAAATGAAATACATGCATACATACATATATACATAAATAAATAAATATTTATAAGTACAACTTAGAACCATTTCACTGTAGCTTTCCTCACTTTGAATTTACTAGTTTGCTTCGACTTCTGCTATCATTACCATCTGTAAGGTAGCACACTGTATATCTCTAATATATGATTTGTAACATTCTACTATCCCAGGGAATCAGAAAGAACCCCATGCTGGTGGTAAGAGCTACAGTCAAAAGGGATTGTTTCCATGATGGGTGAAAACATGATTCAGAGACATGATAGCCACAATGAGGAAAGACCTGTCATTACAGGCTAATTTGCATGTCTCGGAATTGCCGTTAACTACTGCAAGTCCAAATCAGCACTATCCTGCAATAGTCAACACTGTTGAAGAATGCATTGCATTGCCATAGACATCCACCCATTCACTGTCCCACATACATACATGCATATGTTCAGGAACACACACATACAAACAAACACGCATATCAACATACCTCTTACCTATCTATTAGTGTACAGGATAAACCTGATGAAGCTTTTATTTTTGTCCCTGCCCTCATAAATCAAATTCATACAGACAGTACCGTCATTCAATAATGCCAGACACTGGAGTTTCATTCTTCTTTGCAATGTTCTAACAGTGCATCATGATGCCAGACCTGTTGCTCTATTTGCGTTTTCAATTAAGTTAATTAAAATTCTATTATTAAATAAAACTCCCAAACCGATAAAACAACCAGTGAAAAAAACAAAATGTACTAAGAGAAAGCAATAATGCTGGTTGTAACAAGGCTAAAAACAAAAGCATTTAATGGAGTAAGCGCTTTCATGGATACACCGCTTCTTCAGACTACAGCCAAACAAACAGCATCACATATAAATGCTTAAACAATCAAACTAATTATGACATCATACAATTAAAACATAGCTTACTTAAAGGAACACTGTATAGCAACTCTTAAAAACAATAAAATCAATGCTTCAGCGGCTTTGCCTTGAGAAAGGGTTTAAGTGAAACCATGCTGTTCAAGCCCAGAGGCTTGTCAGCATGGAATCACAAAATCCATTCTTGTTCAACTAGTTTAGTAGTATTTTTAAAGTCTCTCCCCTCTCTTCTTAGCAGCTACAATCTGAAGTACTAAAAACTTAAATGTGTGATGCATGCCTTCCTTCATGTTATGCATAGCTAGTGCACTGTTTTCTTTCATATTCCTGATGTCCCTAAAATGTTCTAGTATCCTGTCCTTAAGGCAACGCTTCCTTTTACCTACATACCTACATAGAAAGAAAAACATTTAACACAATAAAAATAAATAACATTACAGGTCCTACAATCAGCATAGATATTGGGGTCAATCTTAAAACCTAAACTGGGATGTGTAAAAGGTCCTCCCCTGTGTATATAGTTTCATAGTTTCATAGTTTAGTACTAGGCTATCTGCCCTGGGGCATTTGTAAGCCTAGCCATAGTGATGTGGCTTTTGCCACCCCATGAAATGGTACAAAAATGTACAGAATAAATTTAGAATACTGTGCCTCTGTCTAGTAGTGACACAATGAAGGTCCCCTTATATAATAGAATTAGTTTACTGTGCCCCTGTCTAGCAGTGACACAGATGTGACCCCTGGGGTAAACTTACGATCTCCCATCCACTCATCAAGATTTCTCTTGAAGAGAGCCAGTGAGGGGCTCTGCCTAACATGAACTGGGATCTTGTTCCAAAGCATGGGAAGCCTCTGGGTTATGAATCTATCCCTCCAGCATGTCCTATTCATACTTGTGCCGAGGTTTAAGTCTTTAGCTCACGTGGTCCTGATGGATTTGGATTTTTTAAGATGGAGCATGTCCATCAGATCCTGATTGGACATGGCCTTATATGTCAGGCAGAGATCACCTCTGAGCAGGCGGTATGCTACTGAATAGAGCTGAAGTTTCTTTAGTCTGGCAGAATAAGACATATGTTGGAAACCCTTGATCCTCTTGGTGAGGTACTTTTGTGGTCTCTCCAGCTGTTGCAAATGCCGGGTGAGGTACATACCAAATGGGGCATTGTACTCAATCATGGGTCTGATGAGGGAGGAGTATAGGGGTACAATGATATCCCTGGATCTGGATGTGAATCCCTTCATGATGTGGTGTGCAAGGTAGAATGTTTTTCTAACCACTTTGGCAACGTGGGTGTCAAATGAGAGGTCGCTGTCGACTTGGGTCCCTAGGTCTCTAATTACTTTTTCCGTACTCAGTGGGTTGCTGTCTATGTGATAATTTGTGGGTACTTTGTTTTTCCCAAAGGGGATGACTATACATTTTTGGCATTTAGTTTAAGGCCGTGACTCCGGCACCAGTTGTCCGTTTCTGTGAGGCCTTTTTGTAGGATGTATGTGTCCGCTGGTGTATCGACTATGGTGCCTAGTTTGCAGTCCTCTGCGAACTTTGTCAGCCACAGCCCTCTCATGTTTGCTTTAACATCTGAGAAATAAATGCCGAACAAGAGGGGTCCCAGGACAGATCCCTGTGGGACACCACTTGTGACTGGCTTTGAGTCTGACATTGCTCCAGTGATTTTAACTTTATGGGTTCTGTTCTTTAGCCAGTTTGCAACCCATCTAGTGACATAAGGGTTTATGTTTAAGCTGTTGAGCTTATCTATGATGCCTGAGTGGGGTATTGTGTCAAAGGCCTTAGCCGAGTCCAGGTAGGCTGTATGGACTGCTTTGCCCTAATCAATGGCTCTAGTGACTGTTTCGAAAAAGTCAACCAGGTTCAAAAGGCAGGATCTGCCCTTTACAAAGCCGAACTGGGTGGGGTCAAGTGTCTGTAGGTCCCCTATGTCTCTGTTTATGAGTTTCATAATGATTGTTTCCATAGCTTTGCAGACCAGGCTGGTTAAGCTTATGGGGTGGTAGTTCCCAGGGTCTGTAGAGGTACCCCCTTTGTGGAGTGGGACCACTGTTGCTGTACGCCAGTGTTCAGGTACATATCCTGTAGTAAGGCTAAGGTTAAATAGCATTTTTATGTGGGTTTAGCTCCTCTTGGAGTTCACGTGACCACGATACAGTGATACCGTCAGGTCCCATTGATGCTGTGTTTTAGCTTTGTTGAGGCGGTTCTCACTTGGACATCTGAGATGACAGGAGATTACATTCAGCTGGGATAAGTATTTCTTCTTTTGGGGTGAGGGAGGGAGAAATTTGCACTGAACCTGTCAGCCAGAATGTTGGCAATATCTGTGGGTTCAGTGTATTTTTTGTTGTTGTGAACTAACTCTGAGCATATCTGAGGTTCCTTCAGGTTTCTTACATAGCTGAACAAGGCTTTGTCGTTATCTTTACTATCCTTTGCAGTTTTTCTCTCAAAGTTGGCCTTGGATGTTTTATGAGAGCGTAGTTTTCTGCTAATGTTGATCAGAGATGTCTTCCCTTTATGGGATTTTGCTCTGACGTGCAGTAGCTTCCTTCTTTTGTTATACAATTTGTTAATGGCTGAGGTCCACCAGACAGGACGCTTGCCTTTGGTGGAGAGGGACTTGGATTTATTTGGGATTGCATGATCCATGCAATCTTGGAGATGTCCATAGAAAGCATTTGTGAAGGATTCGGCATTGTGGGATGTGGTATCCACTGGCCCAGTGGGCTTAAAGGAAACCATCTCAGTCTTAAGAAGAGTGAAGTCTGCTTTTGAGGAGTTTTTCACTGTTTTCTTTTGTGCTGGGGGTGGAGGTGGGATATGTATATCCAGGGTGATTAGTTTGTGGTCAGATCTCACTAGTGAGGGGTATACCTCCGGTGTAGAGCATTTTGTCCCCATGTTTGTGATGATCAGGTCTAGTATATTATCTTCCCTAGTGGGAGAGGTGACTAGTTGTTCCAGTGCATTTGAATTTATGAATTCCAGGAACCTTTGGGCTAGGGTGTTAGGGCTAGAATAATGTACCCAATCTATGTTTGGGTAGTTGAAGTCTCCCAGTATGATGGTATTTTGTGATACATTCATATCCTCCAATGTCTTTAGGAAGGCTGAGTGGGGTTCCTGAGATTGGGAGGGTGGTCTGTAACATGCTACCAGTTGTATAGCAGTTTTGCCTATGGTTAGTTGCACCTGTATGGTCTCTGATGCTTCATGTGTTGCTACTAACCTGGAGGTGTGGGTGTCCTTGATGAATATGGACACTCCCCTCCCTTTGTGGTTCGCCTGGGTTTTGGGGCGAAAAGCATGATATGAGGTATAGCCTGGTAGTGCTGGGGTGCTCTCAGGAGCCTTGAACCAGGTTTCAGTTACTGCACAGACGTCGATGTTCTCCATGCTGAGGAGTGCATCGAGTGCCTGCATCTTGAGACTTAGACTTCTGGCGTTGAGCAGCATTACCCTTAGTTTTTTTCCATTTTTGTTTTCTAAGGAGGTGGGTTTGTCTTTTGAGCCTTGCCTAAAAAAAGGCACTATGGGGGTGGCAAGAGCCTTAGCCAATATCCGGAAGCCCAGTGGTGGCAGGTGTAAGCCATCCCTTGCGAAGCAGCGTGGCTTGTCCAACATGTCATCCCAGGCAGACAGACATTGGTTCCCCTTAGAATGACACCAGTACTTAAGCCAATTGTTAAAGCTGATCATCTTGTCTTTGTATTGTGTCATCATTCTTGGTGAGGGCAAGATGCTGCTCAGGGTCAGGGTCATACCAGCCTGGGCTACATAATCGGAGAGCTCCTCTATGTCTCTTTTCATGCAGTCCAGGGAGGTACGTCTCAGGTCATTCACGCCAGCATGGACAATGACGGAGTCATATTTGTACTTGCTTTGGAGTGACCTGAGTGCGTGTGTTATATGGCGGATCCTAGCTCCCGATAGGCAACTCACAGTCACCCTCTCCTTGTTCAGCCTGGTAAGCGGTACATCAGTGTGTCTGACTATAGAGTCACCTATTACTAGTGTATCAGGCATGGTGTTTGGCCTTAAGGGCTGTGATTGGTTGACACACTGATTTATTGAAGTATGTGTTGCATGTGTTTTGTTTTGAGATGGTGGATTTTTGGATGTCTGCTTTGGGAGCCTCTGTTGTTTTGGTAAGTTTTTTATTAGACCCTCCGAGTATGTCTTTGTATTATTATGTGTTTGGTTTGCAGTTGTGCTAGGTCTATGTGGGACTGGGTTTGTTGTGTGTGTAGTTACCATCTCCTCCTGTCTGGTCATGCCAGCCCTGAGTTGAGAGAGTTCAGCCTCCAGTTTGGCTATATAGTTGCATCTCTCACATGTATTTGTGTTTGTTGGGAGGAGGAGAGGGTTATCTGTGTACATGAGACAATTGTAGCATTGTCTCAAGATACCCAGATTAACCAGCTGAACTGGAGAGGACGCCAGTAATCTACCACTCGACATGCTAGAACAGTACAAGGGAGTGCTGTGCCTTTAAGGGAAGTGGATATTCACAGGGGTGGCAGGTGGATGTAGTGCTTTACTTAGTATGAGAGTGCTTACTTAGTAGAGAAGTTTTGAGAACAAGTGCTAGGCTTATAGTATAGTGAGTAGTCTGATTATACTAAGAGTAGAGCTTCCTTAAGGGAAAATTTGAAAAGCAGACTTGGCGGAGCCAGAAGAAGTTTAACCTTGCTATGCGCACAACCACGCAAAGCCATGCAAATGCGGATTTTAAACAGGGAACTGCATGCCATACAATTTCTGCATAAATAAGTACCTATTCTCTCTGACCTAGGAAACTCAGGAAAATCAGCAGTTCTATAACACAAAAGGCTTTTCAAAGACCTATTATTGTGAAAGGGAAGTTTGTTTTTTCACCTATCACCCCTTTATGCCCTTCAACTGTAGACAAAATATCCCAGTTCTTATTAACAACTTCACATACCACATTAATGTCACTAGCAAAGGTTAAAGGCATCCGCAGCACACTATTGGTACTACGTCTATCATCATTCCTACTAACTTCCATCTGTAAGGGAACAATATTCTCATTATAATAAGGTTTACATCTATCATGCCAGGTTCTCCAGGCCTCAAGTATACATTTATCAATATCATACCCTTTATATCCTCTCTCAGTTAATTCTGATTTAAGTTGGTCTAAAGCAAGTTGCAACTGGTTGTCATCATTATGTAGACACATCAACCTAAAAACTTGTCCTTGTATAATATTCTGTTTAGTGTGTTTTGGATGCATACTATTGTTGTGCAACAGGTTGTTTTTCCTCACTGGCTTCCTATACAGACTAGTCCTGATAGAGTCTAACCGATGCTTGCTGACTTTAACATCAAGAAAATCTATTTCATTAGGAGAATACAGTGTTCCATTAAGTAAGCTATGTTTTAATTGTATGATGTCATAATTAGTTTGATTGTTTTACCATTTAAATGTGATGCTGTTTGTTTGATTGTAGTCTGAAGAAGCGGTGTATCCGTGAAAGCGCTTACTCCATTAAATGCTTTTGTTTTTTGCCTTGTTACAACCAGCGTTATTGTTTTCTCTTAATTAAAATTCTGTTTGGTGCTATCTGGGGTTGCTCCTAGCTTTGTCTTGAACACTTTGCTCATATGGATACACCTCCTCTGGACTGTCCCTCATTTTACAGACCTCTCCTGCTGTTGCCTGTTTTATGTGCTCTGTCCCTCATAACACACAAACAGCTGGAGTCAGTAAATAATGCCAGACATCGTTCAAAAAAAAATAGAATGGCTATCAGTCTCTCATAGTTATTATGTTAAAAATACTCTCTTACACTATCACCTTAGTTATCTCCTGCCTGACAGTCCACTTCAGCTACTAGTTCAGGTTTCACCTAAGTCCAGTGCAGCCTTGTCTAACAGAGCCTTAACAGAGCCGCTCAAGGTTTGAGGGCTGAAAGTGGTGACTGTCCTTTGACTGTGGGCTAAGTCAAGCATCCTCTAAATCTCTTGTAGCTTGAAGTGCTGAGATTTCCTCCAACATGCACACGTGTGTGTGTGTGTGTGTGTGTGTGTGTGTGTGTGTGTGTGTGTGTGTGTGTGTGTGTGTGTGTGTGTGTGTGTGTGTGTGTGTGTGTGTGTGTGTGTGTGTGTGTGTGTGTGTGTGTGTGTGTGTGTGTGTGTGTGTGTGTGTGTGTGTGTGTGTGTGTGTGTGTGTGTGTGTGTGTGTGTGTGTGTGTGTGTGTGTGTGTGTGTGTGTGTGTGTGTGTGTGTGTGATGCGCGTGCGTGTGCATGCGCGTGCGTGTGTGTGTGTGTGTGCGTGTGTGTGCGTGTATATGTAGAGAGAGAGCAAGAGGGGAAAACATACAAATACACAAACACATGCACATGTGAATCATTGTGAACAGCTAGATCTGCCACTGAAAGAACCAAAGGCACTAGAACTAGAAATGGAATATGGCTGCTTGCTTTTTCTACCTCTTGGAGGAGTAGCATGCAGTGATGATGACTGGTTTGCTGATGACAGCTCTGTGTGAATGCCTAGTTGTGGTCCATTAGTATTTAATAAAGCAGCCATCTCACAAGGCCCCTTAGCCTCTGCCAGATGTCATGTGAATGGAGCTTAGTTCCACATACTTCACTCAGTATGGAGAGCAGTCCGTTTGCAGTTTCTGTCTTTCCTCACCATGCTTGTCATCAAACACAGGTCACTGGTAACATGGACAGATTACACTTTCTCTGAGCCAGTGGGTCGGGCCACATTCTACATTTTTAAAGACAGATTTTCCTTCCTGAAATATTTCCTTGGCTTCAGATTCTTCTCAAGGTGATTGTCATTTAGTTCTGTTGTGTATAAAATAAAAAAAAAAGTTACAAACACAGTAATCCTAATGTCATAAGGGATAGCAAACAGAGATGAATGCCATACTTCTTCAGAGGTTCAATCTGCCAGTCCTCTCTACCCCACCCTAGATTCTGCAGTGCTTTTTTTGTCACAATCCTAGTAACTACTGTTACATAGAAGCATACATTCTCTTCTACTGTTCTCTCATTCCTTCCTGTCTTATCTTTAGTTCTAGCTGTTGTCATTCTAACATTTTTTTTTATATTTGCGTTAACATTTTATACACACTTTTATTTTTTAACACATTCATAATGCACTGTTAAGTAAAGGAGTCACAATTGCATAACATCTTGTGAAGGGAGGCTTCAGAATTTGCAGTCTTAGTAGTTCAACAGGTAGCTCAACTTGCCTTTTGAGCAGGAAGATCTGAAGGCTGTGGGTTCTATTCCTACACCATGTAGTTGAATTAATTTTACATTAGTGACACTGCAGTGCAGCATAGGAGAGGTACTGCAAACCTAAGTGTGATGTCCTTCAGATGAGATGTTTAACCAAGGTCCCATCTGTCTGAGTTGGAAGTAGCTCAGGTGGAGGTAGAAGATCCCACCGTAGTTATGCAAAGGAGTATGGGAAGTTCCTTGGAGTCCTGGCCAAATTTCCCCTAGTCAGTATGGACACTACCTTGGGTCTCCCCTGAAAAGAGTTTTTTGGCCTAGTGGGACTAACCTGGTCAACAAAGCAAAAATAAAAAAAATCTCTAATGAAGGTTTCTTTGCATCTCTGCTTTCTGATATCTAATAACACAGTACCTCTTCACTGGCTAGAAAACTCTGAATGGTCAAATTATCTACTTTAATAACCTGCATTCATCACGTAATCAAGACTTGTGTTTACTGCTGCATGCACATTTTATTCATAACACCATCAAAATCTAAATTAAATGATTTATTTTTCAGTGCATTCAGTTTTTATGAAGAGGCCCTGATTGACTTTTCCAGGTATACTGATCAATCAGTCTAGCACTGGAGAAATATAAATGTGCAGAGACACTTCAAAGTATGAGTGAATGCTAAGATGTTTTATGATCCAAATTCATCAGTTATAAGGTCAGGAATCACTTATCAACTGGATTTGATGGTCTGTGGAGGTAAGAGGACTTTTGTCCACCTAAGTTTAGCTGATGTGTATGCCTAAGTGACACATATGAGCAGTAGTAGACCAGCAGCGACACGTGGGAGACAGCTCTGTCAGTGAGCAAAGAGGAGTAGCAGCACTGGGAGCATACAGAGCATGCTCAAGATAATACACAGCAGCAATGTGAAACATTTATAAAGCCACACTTTACATAAAACACAAGTGAAGTAACACCTCTCTTAAAGTGAAACTCCTCACAAGATGAAATTGTATACTGGAAACTATGACCTCATCTCAGGAGGGTTGCAGTGGGTTTGGTAGCTGTTACACATTCCATTTTATTTTTATTGCTGGCCTGTGGCTGGGAGTTAGATACAGCAGATTAACTCTGTCAAAACTCAGATGAGAACACGTTACCATTACTTTTATTTTTCCCTCTGTTTATAATGCTGTTTCTCTCTCTCACAAAAAAAAAGAAAGAAAAAATATATATATATATATATATATATATATCACTAATTCAGTGGTACACAGTTCACCACAGTGAACATTCAGAGTGTTACACTAGTGATAATTGATAGAAATTCTAACTAGATAAGACAGAGAGCATGATACTGGATGGCACTAAAAAGTAGACTCCATTGCTAAAAAAGCAGGTGATAAAAGTGATCTGCGGCTTCATTAAGCAAACTGTTCCACACCGAGTGGGAAATAAGATGTGCTTGTAGAAGGAAATGACTGTTATAGTTAAAGAAGAAAATTTTTTTAATATTTCAGGAAACATTGAAGAACAAATCACATGACTGAGATGTTTAAAAACTTTAAAATTTGCAGATCTCAAGGGATAGGCACAATGACTGAATGGTAGTTATTTACATTTTGAAAAGAATACCTGCATGAGAGGAAAGTGTAATGGGATGGTAGGTGACAGAAGGATTAGCAGGAGACTAAATTAATGTTCATTTATGAATATTAAAGAGAGGCAAGGCTTAAAAGACTTAAATTGTCATTTAACATTTTTCAGTGAATCCATGTGTGTGGGAGTGGGTGTGGTGGTGGTGGGGACAGACAACTTCCTAGACAGTACAATTGTATTCCTGCGGGCTGTGATTTCACTGTAGATGTAGCTCTGGGAAGAGAACATGGGTTTATGAAACAAAGGCCATCACTATCAAAACTTAATTCATAGTTAAGTTTTACTATTACAGTGGGCTGCTCTGTGTGTGTGTGTGTGTGTGTGTGTGTGTGTGTGTGTGTGTGTGTGTGTGTGTGTGTGTGTGCGCGTGTGTGTGAGCTTCAGCAAATCATCTGATATGGTTTCATACAGTAGCTAATGAGGACATTTAAGAACCTTGAATTGGGGCTGATTAAATAGTAGGAAGCAGTGAGTATTAGTTGTAGGCATGGTTTTGATCAACGACAAATAACAAGAAGCAACACAGGGATCTGTGGCGCAACCTACTCTCTTTTCTATAGTTATCACAGATATTGCAGTGGTTGCAGAAAGCAACATAAATTGCAGACTTAGTCAGGAAAAAAATGCTGTAATTCTGGAATGAGTGGGGCCAAGTCTGAAAATAAATTTAGCTGTCAGCAAATGTGTATCAACAGGGCATTCATCTATGCTAATACCACAGTTTTGGGGGGGAAAGAACAGCCAGTGGCTTGCTGTCAGGACAGAAAGTGTGCAATAGGGAACTGAAGGAGGGTTTGTAGTAGTGGCCAGAAAAATACTCTTCAAGCCCACAGGATAATAGAGGACATACATGCAAGTAATGTTAAAAGGCACATACAATAGCCTGGTGAATACAAAGTGGTGTTATCACTCTGATGCTGTTCCTGCTGCAAACAAACTTACCAGGATGTTGAATTATTTATTTGTATTAGTTTTATTGAACCATCTTTCTACAGATCTGTCTGTTTGCTTGTTTGTTAATTGGGGTAGTGGACTGATTTCAGACACAGCCTGGGAAATATAGTACAAGTAAAGGAAGTAGTTATACGATACAATACAATAAAATTCAGTACAGTAAAACAGGTAGCTAAATTGATCACAACAAACATTTGCCAAGGAAGCGGCATCACAATTTTGAAACAAAAGTCTGAAGTAACCTTCCATTCCATTTTGGCATGCTTTGTATTTACATATGTTCTGTAGCATGTAGTATGTATCACACTCTGACATGCTGTGTATTTACATATGTTCTGTAGCGTGTAGTATGTATCACACTCTGGCATGCTGTGTTTTTACATATGTTCAGTAGCATGTAGTATGTATCACACTCTGGAGACAGTCTGCTTGGCTCAGATGCAACTTATTTACAGTGATGAAAAAAAAAACATTTTAATGGAAACAAAAAAATCAGTGTATACTTCTGTTCAGTATAATTCACATTTATTTATAGTTCAGCTTAAAGTCTGTCAGATGCATACATCTATTTCTGACAGTCGGTAGCCTTCATAGTCAGTTTTGGTCAGGCAGTTAGTACATCCACACACAGGCTCCAGGTACTCCTTGAGAATCCATAGTTAGGCTGATAGAATTTCTGGAACAGATTCTCAGGTTGGTTCCTTTACTCCACAGTTTCTTATGGTCAAGGCTCCCCATGAGTATCAGTGTCTCAACAGATAGCACACTCAACTTTGGTGCAGGAGGCTGTGGGTTTATTTCCCACACTAGCTAGATTGATTGCTGACTCTGCAATGCAGACTAAGGGAGTTACTGTACTCTTGAGTGTACCTTTCTTTAGATGAGACATTAAATCGAGGCCCCATCTGCTTGACTTAATGGAAAATCAGGTGGAAATAAAAGATCCCATAGCACTTGTTGCAAAGAGTAAGGGAAGTTACCTGAAGTCATGGCCAAATTTCTCCTAGTAGTATAAATGCCACCTTCGGTCTCCCCTGAAAAGAGGCTACTAATCTAGTCGGACAAATCCAGTCAACACAAGATAAATAAAAATAAAATAAAGAGCCTCCACTCTTGTGATAAAAATCCCTCTCTGGAACAGGCAACATATCTGTCATATGGAACTACAAATCCTACTTTTAAGCAGCACATCAGCACTAATTCAAATTGCAGGTTTAACTGCTGCATTATTCTGAGTATATGTGCAACTGACAGGTTTTTACTGTAATATATAGCATGTACAGCACATAAAACTGTATTTCTTACCTCTGAAATAGCCACTATGACACAAATGGTAGAATCAAACTTTCCTGTAGGGTAACTACAGATGGGTAGAGACTGTTAGCAGAGTTTTTGCTTGTGTTGTATCACTCGTATGGCAAGAACAGACAAACATTAGCCTGTTACAGTGTCAAGGAATTAGAAAAAAAAATGAAGTTGAAAGGTGACAATCAGCTAGTAGATCAAAATAGATTTTTAGCTAAGATATGAAGTAGGTATATATTGGTGGAGTTCTTTGGTGCTACAGATCTTGGTAGAAGTGACAGCTGAAACTTTAAAGCATTGGCAGGCAGCCTTTTTTAGGATATCAGTTAATATACTTCTAACTTGGCTGTATGTGGAGCTGCTATGAACATCATTTGGAAGTGACTTACAGAGTTTAGATCTAAGATTTATTTTAAATATCATTATTAAATTTATTTATTTATTTATTTCAGTTTGATTACCGGGGAGGTCCACTGGGCTTGGGGGCCCGTTTTCAGTGGAGGCCCGGGGAGAAAAGCTCCACATAAACAACAATTTTAATTACAAGAAAGAGTTCAGACACAGATAACATTGCAATTAACAGGTGGCTACGAAATAGTCTACAATACCAATATCAGATTGCTCAATTAGCAAAAAGTATTAACAATTTCAGTTAAGTTCAGCGGGAAAAAGATTGGCATATTGTATAAAAAGCAATGAAAAAGCAAAGAAGAAAAATTAAAACATTAAAAACTTTAAAGTTTAGAAGCTTATAGGTTCATAGGTTCATAGGTTAGTACTAAGCTAACTGCCCTTGGGAGCCATTATAAGCCTAGCCAATTATCCATTGTGAGACTCAAACCCTGCACCTTGTGCTTGCAAGGCAAACACCTTAACCATTAGGCCACCCTCCCTATGCAATTAGTACTTTGGAAGAGGTGAGGAAGGTAAGGAGGTTTGCCTGGGTAGCTTAAGCATATAATGTAAAAATGCTTTAGTAGCTAATACATTTAGAATTTTAGGTGAGCTTAGAGGAGGATTAGGAAGGTATAGAGGTTAGCCTGGAGAGAAGGGGGAGGATAATTGGACTGGTGTAGGTTGAAGAGTACAGTTGCATATCCTATTTAGATAAAGGTGAGAATAAAGTTGGGTTTTGAAGTTGGCTAGGTTGTTGCAGGTTCTTAGAGAGGTGGGTAGGGCATTCCATTTTTTAGCAAGGGTAAAGGATAAGAGAAGTTGACCTGCTGGGCACTTTGCTTTTTGCACTGTGATCCGGTTTTGGTGAGAGGATCTAACGGATCTGAGGGGAGTATAGGGTTGAAGAATATTGGAAAGAGCAGGACAGTTAGTAGGATGGAACACTAGTTTATTGGCTGTGGTGAGTTGGAGAAAGGTAAGATGATTTGGGAGTTTAAGCCAGTTTAGAGAGTGAAGGGAGGTGCAGTGATGAGAGGAGGATTTGGATTTAGTGGCAAATTTGGAGATTTTATTGTACCATTGTTCCAATTTGGCGGTAAGGGTAGATGATAGGTTAGTGAGCAGAGGAGCGCCATATAGTAGAGAGGGAAAGAGGTAAGTAGAGGCAAGGGTTAGTCTAGTGGAAGGGGACAGAAAGTGGATGTTTCTATACAGTAGGCCAAGTTTTATATGTGTTTTTGTTTTTTGATGTTTAGTTGAATATGAGTATTGAATTTGAGCTGGTCATCAATTGTAACACCAAGAAGTTTAGTGGAGGTTACTATTTCAATCGTGAAGTTGTTAAGGCTGGTTATTTGGAAAGAGTTTTTATCAAGAGATGAGGATTTGGAGGGGGAGAAGAGCAGGATCTTAGTTTTGTTGGCATTTAGGGAGAGGTGGTTTTGGAACATCCAGTTTTCAGTGGTTGAAAATGCTGTTTGGGTTAGTGCTTGGAGCTCTGTTAGGTTAGGGGCTTGGCAGATCAGAGCAGAATCATCAGTGTATTGCACAATTGTGGTGTTGGGGATGGCTTTATGAAAGTTGTTAATAAAGATATTGAATAGTAATGGGCCAAAAATGGAACCTTGAGGTACTCCGGTAGGGGTTGGAAGGAAGGTAGATGTTGCTTGGCCCCATTTCATAGCTTGGGACCTGTTTAAAAGGTAGCTAGAGAACCAGCAAAGAGCTTTTTGGCTCAAGTTGAGGTCATAGAGGTGGTTTAGAAGGAGGGAGTGGGAGATGGTGTCAAAAGCTTTGGATAGGTCTAGGAGAACGGATGATACTAAGTTACCGGAGTCATGTGCAGAGTTCACAGAATGAAGGAAGGAGAGAAGAGTGCTGTGTCCAGGGCAGAAGCTGTGCTGGGTGGGAGAGAGTAGTTGGTGTTCAGTAAGGAAAGGCATGATCACACTTTGA
This sequence comes from Protopterus annectens, assembly GCF_019279795.1. Lineage (NCBI taxonomy): Eukaryota > Metazoa > Chordata > Ceratodontiformes > Protopteridae > Protopterus > Protopterus annectens. The sequence continues at coordinate 779,981,463 of NC_056747.1, forward strand.
ATAATGAAATAAGCACATATACATTAATAGAAAATAAAACAAACCATAATTCAGATTTTATTCTTATTGTGCATTTACATACATCTTCTTTTTTCACAATTATCATTTACTCCAACATTACATAAATTGCTAAAGTCATGCCTTCCCCTACATTTGACTTTTCCTCCTCCTGAACATTATTCTGCATGCACTGTTCCCACAAGTTCCAGTTATTTCTATGTAGTTTACTCATTCTCTTTCCTAAAGATCCCACATCCATTTCTTTGATCTCATTTACAATATGCAGTATTTCAATTGCAGTTGATTTAGAGTTTGATTACATTTTCTAGTAATTGTTTTTTGGCAGCCAGTAGCATTAAATGTAATAAAGTCTAGGCAATTCAGATTGTGTGTCTGAGCTCCAAAGAATCATTTCCTTAGTTAACCGTCTGCTCCTCCAGTTCTGACAAAGTAATCTGTAGGGTATTTTTAAAATCTGCCAACTTGTTCCACTCCCAAAAACATGTTCCCAGTTACCTCTTTCTTCCCCATCATACCTCCAACATTGGTGTGGTATAAAATACCCATGCAAACACTTCAAAGCAAAAAATCCTTAAAACGTCTATACTTAGTTGCATATTTGAGAGCCATTCAGACAACCTTCCAGTGCATTTCCACTGTCTCATCTCAATCTTCTCACCTCCTCTGATTAATTCTTATAGTTATCATACATTATTTTACATGACCAACTAATTATTCCTTTTCTAACAGCAGCATCTATTCTAAACTTAGCTAAAAATTCTACCAGAGCAAGTCTTTCATTTAGGATTCCCCTATCCACACATCTTTGCCTATACTCTGATATCAGTCCCCGGTAGGAAAGGCAGTTTCTAACCTTGACCTTATACCACTCTATTACCTTCCCTTCTCTAGTTATTTGCCCACATTCTCTTGGTTCTTTTTCCAGTTTTCTTCATTAAATTCCTTCCACTCTTCTCTATTTTCTATACCTCTACTTGCAGTCATCCCTACTGGCAAAATCTCCTTTCTCCATTCCCATGTTGACTTAGTTCATAGAACACTTTCTACTACTTTATGAATATAATATTCTGTATGGTTGTTATTCACCTTAAGTACCTGCATCCAAAGTTCTGTTCTCTCCTTATTTCTCAAACTTTTCCTTTGTTTCATCATCATCCCTTTCCACTTTAATTTATAATCTTCTGCTTGTATTGTGTATATGAACCTTAACTGCTTAGCTCTAAAGTATTACTTATAGTTCAAGTAATCCTAATCCACCTTGTTTTATGGAGTAGATCAACTTATCTCACTAACTCTTCCCCTTTTAGATAAATGACTAGAACACATTATTAAATGTTATTCACAACTTCTCCTCTGGTTGACAAAAATGTGCCTGACCTGTATATAAATCTAAATGGGCTAATACATTTTTATTGCATGTATTTTACCATCCCTATCCATAATCAAGAGCTTCCAGGTTCTCACTTTTTATATTATCGTTTCTTTAGTCTCTTCCCACATATCCTAAGCTATTATAACAGAATCAGTTTTAATCCATACACCTAAATGCTTCATCTTATCACATCCCTATAAATATGTGTACTGATGAACCAATCCATTATGTGTACATAGTCTATTATTATATCTGTCACAAAAGGAAATATTGTCAGCCTAGCTATCTGGAATTTTGTAAATAAGTATATGTCATTTGTGAATATTAATATGATGTATATAGAAATGTGACAGAAGGAAATACTGTCAGCAAAGCTGTCTGGAATTTTGTAAATGGTTGTGTGTCATTTGTGAATGTCAACATGCTTCATGTAAGATGCTTGTATTATAGATGTATTGGAACTGTATGTCATATTGTACAGACGTGTGCTGAATAGATATTTTTTAAAGTACTGAGCAGAAATGTATATACACTATTGTAACTGTTTAGATGTATGTATTAAAATAATGGAAACTGCAACAGAAGAAGTTAACTTCAGAAGAATAGCTGAAATTAAGTCACTTTATAGCTGGGCCATAAACAAAAGAGATGTTATCTTTCAGTTTCAGTGCAACAGGAGACATAATGTCTAGAATTAGAAGCTTTTTTAATTGCCTTTAAATGTGGAGGAATGTAAATTATTTTATAACTTCTACCATTTGCCTTAGATCTAAGAGATGTCCGTGTTTATGTATTTTCACAGAGAGATGCTAAATGCTACCAGCTGCAGTGGGGGGTTTCACCTGGGATAGTCAAATGACAAGAAGTGATGTCATGTTGCAAGTATCCCAGCAGCAATATTTGACATATTAATTTAAGAACTCTCTGAGAGAGAGAGAGACTGAGCATTCTGTATTTGTCTTTGACCTGACAACACCAGTTGGAAAATCCATTCATCACATCTGCCTTGCTAAGAGTAAGTAAGTCTAGGGTACAATACTTTCTCTTAGATACAGTTAGGAATATAGTGAAGTATAGCTTAGATGTTTTCTTTGCTTATTTGAGACTGTCCTGCAATGTTATTTTAAATATTCCCTGCCATTTTGAACTATGATGTAACTGTGATTGTTTCCTGAGTATTTCCTTGTTCTTTTATTATTTATTATTAAATATATGTAAACCTTTCATTGTGGCTGATATTTGTGAGACATATCTTAAGCTATTAGAGTACTTGCATATCTATTTGGTGACACTGTGCAGGCCACTCCTAATTACCTTGCTCTTGATCAAACTACCATTTGGATTAATAGTAACATTACACAGTAGGATTAGGAATCCTTTGCTAAGGGCCTTAAAGTATCTGATGGCAATGAAAACTACCTTATAATCTGGGCAGAAGGAGGCATAGCTAGTAAACCTGTACCAGCCTTTCCTTGGTGGGTGTGTGTATAAATCAAACTTCAAAGTGTGTGTGTGTCAGCTACTTGGGCAGGGACATGAAGCAGTGGTTGGACAGAGAGGGTGCTGGAGGTCTTGGCTTGTTCACTCAGCTTAGATCTCAACCCTATAGCTGTGCCAGTGGGGACTTTTATTGGGGATCTGCAGAAAGAGGGAGAAACGAGTCCCAGACTGACTGTGGTCTCTGTGTGCTCTTAAGGGAAACTGCACTTTACTGTGTGTATACTTGTCATCCTCCCAGTGTGTATGTCTGCCACTGTTGCCAGTGGTGAGGATTGAGGCTCCTTGATTACTGGGTCAGTGGTGGGGCGTCACAATATCCTTTGTTTTTCGTAATTAATTTTATGTCCACAGAAAACTTATGACTGTTTCAAAATGTTCCATAACACTAAAATGTCCTTTTCTGGAGTTTGCAAGTGCAAAATAATTTCATCTGGAAATAGATTAAACTTTTCATGATTACTATACCATTTATATCCTTGGATTTGTAAGGCCTTTATTTTCTTTGCCATTGGCTGTAAATATAAAGCAAATAACAAAGGGGAGAGATTATACCCCTGCCCTGTTCCCTCTGTTCAAGCACAGCTGGTAAGAGGGGGGAGCCCTCCTACCTTAATTCTTACCAGCAACCCTTCCTATATCATCCTAATTAACCTATTGTGCTATTAGGAAATACAAATGCTGTCACTGCCCTACACATAAATTCCCAGCTGACTCTATTGAATGTTTTCTCTGTATCAAGACCTACCAATATTAGTAACATTTTCTTACATTCTGTTTCCCTTTGGAGCATCATTATTCTGTTAATGTTGTCAGATGTTTGCCTTCCTTCCTCAAAACCACATTGATCTACAGCTGTCAATTGTGGCTACAACTTTGCTATTCTCTTAGCTGGTATAGACATAAACACTTTATAATCTTGGTTTAAAATTGAAATGAGTCTGTATGAAGTTGACTTTGTACAATCTTCATCCTCTTTAGCTGACTTCTAAGAAGCTGGTATGTCCCCCCACACCATTTTACAATACTGTTAAATAAAATCTTACAGACCTTTATTATTTTCTTCCCGCAACATCCAAGCTTCAACAGGAATGCCAGCTGTATTGTAGTACAACAAAACCACAACCCTCCAAAACTTGTTAACAACTTGTACGAATCCAAACTAAAGCAAAAAAATCACAGACTGTGAAAAATCGTAAATACACAAGTACTTTAATCAGTTCTAGCGCCTCAGTGCAACCACCTTAAAAAGACTATACAAACAGAATACAAGCAGCACCCTATATACTTCAAACCCTCCCAACAATTAACAAACAAATATCCAATTAAACAATTAAAAGATTTTCTAAAACAGACATTTCCAGTTTACTTCACTATTTAGCCCCATAGGGACCGATGTATTATATTTTAAAATATATACAGATTCCTTGTACAAAAGTTTTTCTTTCAATAAAAATTCATTTTCATATAAAGAATTAATCTGCTCCAAGATACTACCCTGTAACAGTAAATGATTACCATTATGCTTAATTTTAAAATGTGCAGGAATAACTTTTTCTTCCTTTTGATTTTTAAAGTCTCTTAAGTGCTCCATCAGTATAACACGGAACATCCTTTTTGTTTCACCAATATAAAATAAATTGCAAGGACATTTCAACACATAAACCACCCCCTTGTTATTGCATGAAAATGATCCTTCAGGTGTAAATTTTACATTATTAATAAATTCAAACAAATTTATTACATATGGATATACAGAACAATTGCTACATCTTGTACTGCCTAAACACACTGGAAATGTATATATGCCTACACTTGGAAGGACAAATCTCCCATGTACCAGCATGTTTTTTCAGATTTTTACCCCTCTCATATGATATAGACAGATGTGCAGGTAATATAGTTGACAAAACTTTGTCTTTCCGTAAAAAGTCCCAATAATATTTAATTACACTTACAATTTCTTCACTTTTGGTATTATACATAGATACAAAATATATTGTCCCTTCTTCAGTTTGTTTGGCATAACAGCCCTGCTGTTGTCCCAAAATATTCCTTCTGGTGACCAATTCTTTACTAATCTTTTTGGTAACCCTATTCTCTGCTTCTCTAATAATTTTAGGATTGTAACCTCTTCTTAAAATCATTTTAGCCAACTAGTTGATTTCCCACTGTAAATTATTCACATTATTACAAATTCTAGACAGTCGTACAAATTCTCCATAAGGGAGTGACGTTATTAAATGAGGGGGGTGGCAGCTAGAGGCATGGAGATACTGACTCCCATCAATGAACTTTCTGTGCACTCCAGAAAAAATAATGCCATATTCCTTACCCTCCAGTATAAGGTCCAAAAAACAACCTTATTACCCTGTTGTAGACCATCAAAAGAGAGACCAAAAGAATTATGTTGCAAATCACCAACAAATTTACTAACCTTATTATGGCCTCCTTCACATATAAAAACTAAACCGTCTATGTATCTAAAATAAAACTTAACATGTTCTTTTACAAACTCCTTTCTATATAGACATTTTATTTCAAAACAAGCCATAAAAAGGTTTGCATACATGGGGAAGAAAGGTGCCCCCATGGCTGTCTCTTGTTTTTGTCTATAAATCTGATTGTTATAAGAAAAGAGTTTTTATTTAAACAGAAATCTACCAACTCTACTATGTAATTAGAGAGTGGGCTATCTCCTAAAAAATATAATAAAGAAAAGAGGCCATCCTTATGCTTTATTAAAGTGTATAGGCTCTTAACATCTAAAACTATCCAATACATTTCCGTATTCCAAGCAACTGAGGAGATTTTACCTAAAAAATGAAACTGTCCTGCATAAAAGATGGAATCTTTTGGACATAAAGGAGTAGTAACTCATGTAATAAAAGACCTATATTGTGAAGAAAACAGATGCACGCGGAAATAATGGGTCTCCCCGGTGGTTCATGTATATTCTTATGTATTTTGGGTAAACAAAAGATGGCTCATTCACTCCTTTTCTGGAGTGCATAGAAAGTTCATTGATGGGAGTCAGTATCTCCATGCCTCCAGCTGCCACCCCCTCATTTAATAACGTCACTCCCTTATGGGGAATTTGTATGACTGTCTAGAATTTGTAATAATGAGAATAATTTACAATGGGAAATCAACTAGTTGGCTAAAATGTTTTTAAGAAAATGTTACAATCCTGAAATTATTAGAGAGGCAGAGAATAGGGTTACCAAAAAGTATAGTAAATCATTGGTCACCAGAAGGAATATTTTGGGACAACAGCAGGGCTCTTATGCTAAACAAACTGAAGAAGGGACAATATATTTTGTATCTATGTATAATATCAAAAGTGAAGAAATTTTAAGTGTAATTAAATATTATTGGGACTTTTTATGAAAAGACAAAGTTTTGTCAAATATATTACCTGCACATCTGTCTATATCATATGAGAGGAGTAAAAATCTGAAAGACATGTTGGTACATGGGTGATTTGTCCTTCCAAGTGTAAGCATATATAAATTTCCAGTGTGTTTGGGCACTACAAGATGTAGGAATTGTTCTGTATGTCCACATGTAATGAATTCGTTTAAATGTATTAATAATGTTAAATTTACACCTAAAGCATCATTTTCATCCAATAGCAAGGGGGTGGTTTATGTGTTGAAATGTCCTTGCAATTTATTCTATATTGGTGAAACAAAAAGGATGTTCCGTGTTAGACTGATGGAGCACATAAGAGACATTAAAAATCAAAAGGAAGAAAAAGTTATTTCTGCCCATTTTAAAATTAAACATAATGGTAATCGTTTATTGTTACAGGGTAGCATCTTGGAACAGATTAATTCTTTGTATGAAAAGGAATTTTTATTTATTTATTTATAGTTTGTTTGCCAGGATAGTCCATTGGGCCATGAGGAGCCCATTTTCAATGGAGTCCTGGGGAGAAAAGCTCCAGAAAATCACAAATTACAGATTTAACATAAGAGTAAGTTATTAGAGAAATGTAATGTGCACAAATGAAGCAAAATTAAACAAATAGAAAAACACATATTAGTAGAGTGCACATATTAGTACAATGCAATAAGAGAAATATTTACAAACAGTCAAAGTTTTTCTTATTGAAAGAAAAACTTTTGTACAAGGAATCTGTATATATTTTAAAATACAATACATTGGTCCCTATGGGGCTAAATAGTGAAGTAAACTGGAAATGTCTGTTTTAGAAAAACTTTTAATTGCTTAATTGTTTAATTGCATATTTGTTTGTTAATTGTTGGGAGGGTTTGAAGTATATAGGGTGCTGCTTGCATTCTGTTTGTATATTCTTTGAAGGTGGTTGCACCGAGGTGCTAGAAGTGATTAAATTGCTTGTGGATTTGCAATTTTTCACAGTCTGTGATTTTGTGCTTCAGTTTGGATTCATACAAGTTGTTAACAATGAATACCAGCTGTAGTCTATCCCTAAGAATTCTGCAGGTGTACAGCAGTGGATAGGGTAATGGTAGGCCTGGTTAAGAGTGGGGCATTCCTAGCTGTGGATCATAGTTGGTATGGAGTGCTCCATATTACCAGTCTGCAATGGGGTAGAGAGGGTGTATCATAAAGTGTTCTGTGAATAAGGCTGAATATTCTTTTATGGGTAGCCTTTTAGCACAGAGGTAAATAAAAAAGCAAATTCTGTTGGAATTTAGGTTATCTCTTTTTCTTTGAGGCATAGTTGAGTAAGGGTAAACTGTATTCCTTCTAGGGAAATTAATATTTTTGCCAATAGCACCTCACTCTTTGACAAGCAGTAATATATGGTCCAAATGCTTCACAAATAAATTGACTTTTATTCTATGTTTGCATGTAAGTATTTCATTATTTATTTGCTTTTTTTACTGGGTTAGTCTCATAAGGCAAACAATCTCTTTTCAGGGGAGACCCAAGATGATATTCATGCTGACTACAAGAAATTTTGCAAGATCAGCAGGGAACATCCGCTGCTCTTTTTGCTAAACATCACAGGATCTTTTACATCCACCGGAGCTACTGCCAACTCAGGCAGACAGGGCCTATTTAACTCCTCATGTTAAGCAGGACAGAAAGCTGATTTAGGCACTATTTGGCCAAGGAAGTTGATATTGAAATCTTCTAACATTAGCACTGATTCTTGTCATGAATCATAGGTGACGCAGTTGGCATTAGATTGGTAAATGCTGAGTAAGAGACTGATGGAGGGTAATTAACAGAGTCAATAGGTAGTGTTACATTTTTAGGAAGTACAGCATCTCCTAGTATCTAGTTAAGGCCAAACTCTTTAATGGTGCATGAGGTACCTATGATGTGTTAGTCAGATAGTGCTTTTTCCTTAGGAGCATACAGCTGCTACCAATGCATGTACCTCATGTCTTCCGGGTACAGTGAGTTTACTTGTCCACAGTGCAATCAGCTTGCCTGCTCTTGAGTTTCATTTTGTGAGCAGTAGTGCCTCAGACCTGCTAGAATGCAAAGCTTTCCCCCCTTGAAGAAGAAAATACCATTTTGGTGACGGGTATTCTACATAACACTTGCCATTCCAACATCAAGAAACTAGAAGAGAATAAATATGTTATTTGGAGCAGACAGTCTCAAAGATCAGCACGGGGAATGATTATCAAGAAAAAAAAAGCTTGCCAGGATGTTGGATATGAGTCAGAGAGAATTTAATACAAAAAATTCAACACTAATAAAGTCTGATAGATGAATCCAAGATTTAAGTCTAAACCACATGACATTGCTTTGGGAGGTATTGATATGGGAAAACACTTGGGAATCATTTTACTGCTACATTTTTAAGAACAACTAGTAAGAAAAACAAAATGGGATATAAATTGCAAGATGTGTGGATTCAATGCAAGCTGGCTGTTACTGTAGCCCTTTTATAGTGAACCACTGAGGCTTTCTCTTAAGTGTTTTGCTTAGTTCTGGACAATATCTGAGGGTTTTGGAGCATAATTTAACAATCTGCTGAACTGGTAACACAAAAGTCCATTCACCATAGTACTTTCAGAACCGATGGCCCAATCATTATTTTGCTAGACAGGTAAAACATTGCCAAAATGCAAGAAAGATGTACCCCATAGAAGGATGTTCCCAACCAATCCATTGCAGTTCATTCTCAATTCAACACTCAGATGCAGGAAGGAAAGATCCCCAACCCAGTTTGCATTTTTGTTTTTCTAGAAAACATTAACAGATATAGGGAATTATTTGTGCTTTATTCAGGCAGATTGGAATGCGCTTGCTGTTGCCTATTTCTTGGGTAAGTGACCAGGTAGTTAGAAAGTAGAGAGCCATCCCCACATTTCATTTTTGCATTTGTTAAGATAGTCCTAGTGTGTAGTAAATAAGAACACGGAGGGGGGGCTTGATTACACTTACATGGAACAGGAAAATGTATCTTATAGACTGTTGCCACATAATATTTTATATTTTATAGTTCATTCTGTGTTATCTAGTAAATGTTATGCGTGTGGTGTAGGACATAGTGGTATATAGTAAGTACCTTCTACCTTTCTCCTTGGAGCTTGTTCTTGCTAGCTAGCACAGTGACCACAGAAGGGGCAATGTGATTTGTTTGAAATATTTGAAATAAGTTTGAGTCTTTCAGAACACCTGACTTTTTTCAAGATGAGCTGTCTGGTAAATACAAAAATAAAACATCTTTAGACACTGAATTCTCATTAACTTGAAGAAGAAAGATTTTTGACTAACGTTTAGTGCAGGAGGCAGGTGAGTGAAATTATATTTTATCTATTAATTTAACTGTTGCTTATTAACTGCAAGCATTGCCTGTCAAGCATTGTTTTGTGCAAAATATTTTTAAGATGTTATTGGGTTAAATCCTTATAGGAAATAAGTTCTGGAACCAGTAATATTTGGTAGAGCTGCATCTTTCCTTCTGGGGGCTGGTTGTTGATGGCCATTACACTTTAGCACAAGACAAGTAATCTTTTGTTGGCTGGCCATCCATTTGTTTAAAGTTGAGTGTATTTTTTCAGTAGTTGATTATTTTCTGGAGGTACAGCTCTTTAATATTACTCTCGCTAACTCACCCAAGGACATAATTTCCTTTATAGCACAGGTGTATATAGTGTATCAGTCTTTGTAGTTCACAAATTCCTTTTTGTGTGACACTTTGCAAAACACTCGCAGGACTACATAGGTGAATGTAGTGAGGCATGCAGTGGATATGGTGCAACATTCTTCAGTGAAGTCCTCTGGAAGCTAAAATCTTTACCTGTTCGCAAGCAGCTCTCTTTTCTGAGAGAACCAGTTGTACTATTCTTTGCTGGTTTAGCAAGGATACACCGGTCCTCCTCTTCCAAACAGCATCAACTAGGATCTGTTCTGGAACCTAGGATATTACCAGAAAAGGGGTGGGTATGGACCAAAGAGCATTCTGGAAGAACCAGAGCAGTGAAATGCAAGCATAACCATCCATTTGCACCTGTCAAGGATTCACGTGCCTTTCTAACACAGATGGTATCCCCTGTGGTATTATCCACAGAACAAAACAGGGATGGCACTTGGAAACTTAAAACATCAGAGCACTACATAACAACAGCACTGAACTTCAAATAAGGACATTGTCCATGTACATAATGGAGACCAGGAGTAGTATAACTATTCATTTTAGTGTATTTCTTGTTTAAATTCAATCTGGTTACAGTGTTATAAAAGCTCTAGCCATAGAGATTATGTATTATATGGTGGTGCATGCAGAGAGAATGGTGTAATCATTGTGATTAATGAATTAATTCATTTATTTGAAATTTGTCAACAAGTTGTTCCACTGAGCCCATAGTCTGTTTTCAGGTGAGACCAAGGGGATTGAAGTCACTACACAGAACAAATACTAATTAATACAAGAAATAAGTGCCAGTTGACCAGTGTGCATTATCATTAGGACATATGCATAGATCATCACACATTACCTTAGATAATCTTCAAAAGGCATTAAATATTTATTGCAAAGGTGGTGGGCCCCATGGATAGGTGCTATATTGTATGGCAGCTTACATCTGTTTGTTAAGGAGATGTATTCTTGCAAGCACATTTTGAAGGTGTGGGTGGAATTCATTTTTGGGATTTGTCTGGGAAAGGCATTCCACTTGTTGGGTATGATTCTAAGGACTATTGTTGCAACTCTTGGAATGTTTTTAATAGTAATTGTTAATACGGGGAAGAATATATAGTAAATTTGAGACTGTACAGGAACCTTGGAGTTTATGTGGTTAGCAAGGGTATGGAGGGGTGTAGGGAAAGGCAAATCCTCTCCTGCAACAACCCTTTTGTTTTGTGACAACAGATGTTAGACTCAGAGTTCACTGTTTTGGAGTATGAATTGCAGTTGTATTTTTGAATGTGAATCGGCACCTGATGATCAGTAGTAAATAGTACAAAGAGCTGCAGAATAGTTCTTAAAAGATGTGAAAATTGTTACAATTGACAAAAGTATATTGTCACAGTTCATGACAGTGACTCAGTAACTACACTGTCATACTTGACTGCTGATGTTTCTGTCTCTTGAGTTTTTCCCTTTGCATAATTGCTGGGAAAGAAGAAAGGCCATTTTTTTTGCATTACATTCCTTAAAAGAAAGGAAGTATAATATTTTTGTAGTGCATGGAACATGGTGATTACACTCCGATGTTCGGAAAAAGATCAGTTATACGGTACAGTACTGCATGATCCGATCTTAACAAATGTTAAGCACCCCCTGCTTAAGTTGTTACTTAGGTCTTGCACTAGATTTTAAAATCTGCCAGTATGGGCCAGCAAATGGGACCTGCAGAATAAAGGATTTGGTTCTGCCTGCTGTTCGTACTGATAAGATGTCCCTTCTTCTTGTAAACTTAGAAAGTCATTAGAATAACAGGATGTGTGCTCACCTGCATTTTCTCTGAAGGATAGGAACTCTGAAATGCAAATGTATGTCACCATTCATTGACTTCAATCCTCCATCATTTGTCTGAAAACCACAGACTTTATGAGGAATAGACCAAAGAAATGAGGCTAAAGTCGGAATATTCTGCGACAATCTGGATATTTTAGAGACATGGCAAGGTGACTATAAATGTAAGGGACTGTTTTACACTGTCTTTCTGGCAGAGCTTGCCAAGTGACTAAAGTTCTTTACAGCTTCGAAAGCCAACAAAACACTTAGTGTTTTTTTCTTTTCTTGGCTTTACTGTAACTAGTAGTACACGGAACAGATAAAGCTCCATGTGCTACAAAGAGTTATGATCGGGTCTCTGATAATAACTTTCAGTTATGTGTTCTAAATATGAATGCCAGGATTCATGTCTCGAGCTTCGCTCTTGAGCTGAATTTTTTGGCATCCATTCAATAGAACACATAATAAACATGTTATAATTGGCGACCCAATCATAATCTTCTATATTATACATTTTGTGTTTTACTACTTTTCTTAAAAATAGGGAAGTAAACAATTTTATTATACAGCATATTCTGCATGTTTCAGATTCCCTGACACATTTTCTCTGCTTAGCAAATGTTCAGAGTTACACAGCTGTAGTTAGAGAATTTGTGAGTTCAGTGTAAATGCCAAAATTTAGCAATTAACAGCATCTAAACCTCTTTCCTATTTTGTTTTAAAGATGTTGTATGCAAAGGTATGAAACTGTGCCCTACATTGTGAGAACTGGGATACTTGGATGTGCTGCATATAAAAAGTGTCAAAATGCTTCCCCCGTTGACTTGCATGTGTGTGTGGGAGGGGCAGAAATAGTGGTCTCACCTCTTTCTGAAAAGAGTGACCACAAGTTGGCCATCTCTGTTGTTCTCCATACAATAATACAAATAGCTTCCATAACGCACTATTAAGAAGACAGTGAAGTTGCAGGCATAGTTTTCTGTTTTTTTCCTTGAGGAGTTGGAGTGCTGGTTGGATCGATATTTGTGCAAATCAGTTACTAACTTAAGTACAGCGATAGCTAGATATGTGGAGAGCATGCACGGCTGTGTGGGTTTACTCAATAGCCTAATGCTGAGTATTGGGAAGGTCGTGTCTGTTTTTTATCTAACTTAATATATTTTATTAGGTTTTGTAATAAACATCAGAAAGAAATAAGAAGACCCCAAATTGCTATGACAAAACTTGTAAGATAGTGAACCACTATATTAAATCCTAGGTGTCCAGCCATATTCGTTTTAAACATTTGCTGATCAAGAGTTGCAAACATCAGGACTATTTTCCAATCCAGAGAAGCAGTGGTGGAAGAAAGACAGTTTAAAAACAAGAAAGCAGAAATGAAGAATTAAAATGCAGTTGGTATACATTTCCTTACAGAAATCTTTCATCACACTACACTTCCACTAGAGATTCAGTTTAGTAGTCCATGTTTAGCTAGGTATTTCATATGTTCAAAATCTGACATTATTAAAATAGACAGAAATTGTAAAGTCCAGCCTAAGCAGCACCATCATGGTGCAAGTAAGGAATAAATTCAAGAAAGAAAATTGAAGAACAGTGGAACACAACATAAAGGGTTATGTTTACGTAGGAAAATAGTGCAATAATTATGAACACAAAGTTATGCAGCTAAGGAAATGATGTATTTTTATACATGCATACCAGTAAGTCATGTTGTCTGTCTCCATGATAAAGTACCCTAGCTGTATCTGATAATGAGATTAGAAATATCATCTTGCTCCTACAGAAGAGTTTTGAGAGAGATATGAGCTTTGTCAAGTATGGAAATAAGCAAAACTGAAGTGAATAGATTAAATGAATTAATCCATTTTAAACACATGAAGCTGCTTAAGCAGAGTTTACTTAGGTAACAGTAAAAGACATTGTGGGTTTCACTGTGAACTACAGCTACAGTCATGCAAAACACTGTGGTGACAGTATCCTGGAAAGCTGTATTGATAAGTTTGATCCCAGTCTGACTTTAACTTACTGTATTTGTTTGTATTTAGTTAATTTTAAAAGATAGGTTTAGCACAAATGCTGCATAGTCTCCTAAAGTCTCATTCTTGCATATTAGCTTTCTACAAATAATCTTGAAAGAGGATGCCAGAACAGCTTTTGTGAGGTATGGCTGATGAAACAGCTAATAGCTGTAGATGAAAGAATTGTTTCAGAATGAGCAAAATTTGCCTGGCAGCTTTTCTTGGCTGCTTGTTCTGAGGTTCATTTCTCGTAAAACACACAGCACTATATGAAGAATAGCTTTGCCTTGACGTGGTCCCTTTACAGCATGCATTGGGAGTTGGCAGCCATCTCAGATAGAGCAGTTGCCTAGTTACACTGTAAGGAGAAACACTGAGACTGCTGCTATTCAAGTATTCCTCAGCTGTTTAGTTGGAAAGATAGCTAGCTGCTTGTAATTGTGGACCATAGGGAAAACAGTCTATGACCATACTGAAAATTTCAAGATGGTTAATTTATGCATTCAAAATGTCTGGGTTTGGAATTCATCATCAGTTGGCTATTCTGGTTAGAAATGTCTTGGCCTTAGTTTCCCTGGATCATAAACCAGAGTACTAATTAAAATTCTATTTGCCACTAAAGAAATTTTTGCAGCGTTGTTAAAAATGGACATCTTTGCAAACCTTGAATTATGCAATAGCTGGAAAACTTTTGGTTCATCAAGATCTGTGAGTTGCTGAACTACTGATGCAGGAGTTAAAGTGCTATTCCTCAACCCGGCCACATGAGCCCAGATGTGCCCTTTCCCATCCAACTTGTCTATGAAACTACCACTGCATTTTGCATGATGCTAGGAGAGCTGGTAGCTTTTCAGGTCCTTTTGATTTATTGTTGGTCAATTTTTTTTTCTAAAACATAACATAAACAATGGTAAATTAAGTCACATGGGTACATTCAGACACTTTAGTTCTTTGTAAATTATCATCAGGTGAGCTCTGCAAACAACTTGCTTTACCATTTACATAATGAAAAGCTGAAGGTATGCAAAGTTATAGCTGTATTTGATTTAGGGGAGTTGAGTTATATGTGATGGTCCTCTTGTAGAAACATTCCACTTCTACACTTGTCATTTATCTTTTTATTGAATACAGATCGTTTTTAACTTGAAAGCAGAAAGAGGCTTTCTTTGCAGAGTGGATTTTTTTCTATTTTATAGTACATGCAAAATATTCTTATTGTCTCAGTTCAGAATAAATGAACTGATTATTGTGATTTTTAAATACTATGAAGCGTACTTCTGAAATTTTGTAGGTCTATGTTTCTTTTGCAATATATGTTAGTACTGCATGTAAATAGATGACTTTGCTGAGTACTGGCGAGGAGTGTGCCACAATACACACACACACACACACACACACACACACACACACACACACACACACACACACACACACACACACACACACACACACGCACATACACACACCCCTCAACTTCCCCTTGTTCCCCTACTATGGCATATTTCCTTCTAAACTTACCTCACTGGCCTATAATTGCTTTAAGTTACTCTGATGATCTAGTATCAGTGACCATAGCCTCATACTCAGCTTATTAGGTCAATTTTCCTGTCCACTGCCCAAGACTAATCACAACTAGATTCTAAAACATATGCACAGCAGCAGTATCACCTAGATCAGTTTTCAACTCTAATCCATAGTTGCCCCCCATATCTCATTTACTCCCTACATATACAAGTGCGTGGTGTGCGTGCGTGCGTGCGTGTGTGTGTGTGTGTGTGTGTGTGTGTGTGTGTGTGTGTGTGCATGTGTGCGTGTGTGTGCATGTGTGTACGTGTGTGTGCGTGTGCGTGTGTATATGTGTTTAAAAACATATAATATATACACTGTGTAGTCAAACCTTTGTTTATGTACACTCTTGCAGCATAATCAAAGCTACTAAAATGTGTCTGATACTGCTACATTTACACTACTTGCTAAAAAAGCAGTTTACATAATGCACACAAAAAAGAGACACTCCCACCCCCCAAAAAAACACAGGAGGCCACCTAATACAACCTCTTAACCCTAAATCTACCTTTACTGTAGTATAAAATTGCTAAATTTATTTTATTTTATTTACATCTGTTGGCCGGGAGTGTATAAATAAACTGAAACTTGGCCCTCATTTCCATTTCCTTTGTGCTAAAAAGTAACTTTTCACTCTTCATACACAAAGAAAGTTTATTGACAATTTTCTGAATGTCCTTTTAGAATATTATCTTTTTTTTTCTGCAACCAACCTTCTGCAGTCATTAAGCCTCCTCAATCTATTATTTGTGCATTCATTCCCCTTGTCTCCCAGTGTGTAACGATACCAGGAAAGGAATGATAGAACTAAAGACTGCAGCTGTCGTCCAACAGGAGCTTAGAGGTGTTATAACTACACTCCCAGGGGTAAGGGAAGGACACAGCATGGAGGGGGATCTGCATTGCTGCCCCACTTTTTCGTGCGTTTGTTTGTCTATCTGTGATTTCACAAATTATGCAAATCACTACTTGTCAGGCTGAAATATTCATACTCGGTTTTATTAATGTGCTAGACACTAATCCAATTACATTAAAGTAAAACAATAAAAACATAAAATACAAAAAGAACCAGTGTATGCTCGAAAGGTAGAAAGAAAGTTAAAAACCCAGGTAAATATGCAACCATCAAATATGAACTTAGATTCTTTCTTATTAGAGCTGCTAACTTCTCTTGCTAACAGTCATTGTTGGCATTGAATGTAGTCTGGAGGATTCTTCAGAAGGATATATAAGGAAAGTCTTCAATTCCATAAAACTGTTTTCCTAGTGGTGGATTAGGTTAAGGAGAAGTCATTATCCTGGATCTCCCTCATCAGAGAACTCTGCTTTCAGCAAGCTTTTGTAGTTGGTATGGGAGAGGAACAGGATGTTTACCTCTCCAACAACACTAAAGGTGCTATATAAATTCCTCTGGTTATCCTCCTGGTTGACCTAGTTGGTCTGGTTTGACAAGATGCCTATGGCACAACATAAAGATTTATATTCAGATTTATAAGTGTGTCAATAATGTCTTTATGAGGAACAGTGTCAAAGGCCTTGGCCAAGTTGAGATATGTTGTATGTATTGCCTAACCCCTATCCACTTCTTTTACATTAATAAAGAAATTAATGGCATTGCAGAGGCAGGACCTTCTTTTGACAAAGCCAAATTGATGAGAGTCCAGGGGGACCTTCTTTTGGCAAAGCTCAAATTGATGTGACTCCAGGGATAAGAGATTTTCAATGTCCATATTAATGAAATCTGAGTAATACGTTCCATAACTTTACATATGACGCTACTGAGACTAATTGGTCTATAGTTACATGGTCTGTATTTGGGCTATGCTTGTGTAATGGCATTAAAGTGGCTCTTTCTAGGATTCAGGAATGCAAAAGCTGGAGAGGCTTAGATTAAAGAGGTTAGATAGGGGTTCAGATTTATATTATTAGGGCCCGTGGATGACGTGTTCTTATGTTTTGAGGTGGCTGTGAGAACTTGTTCCATAGTAATTAATGTAGGTGGCTGGATTTGTGGAACCTTTGGAACAAGTACAACTTTGGTAAGAGTAAACATTGCACTAGCTATTTCCTTAAAGAAATTATCTAAATTGCTCTTTTACAACTAGTTAGCTTCCTGGTCTTGGAAGAGTTATAGACTTTGTAATCACAAGGCAGGACAAAGTATAACCTGTTTTACTTGCCTGCCATACATTTCACATCTTGTGTGTAATTGTTGCAGCTCTCAGCAGAAGAAAATCACAACTTCAGTTACAAGCTCCATATACTTTTTTTATACATTTAACAGAAGAAGGTCACAAGTTTTTGTATCTTTTCATGGCATTGGAAAACACACATGTTGCAGCTTAAGTCAAATATTTTTAGTTTACCTGCTATAGGTTTTAAAGGGCTTACGTACAGTTCACATATCTGTTAAAGTCTGATTCAGAAAACAGTGACATATTTATTATAGTCCCCACTGGTAAATATATATAGACTTGCCAGAAAGGCTGCCTGAGATACACTGGATATGATAGACTCAATTTCAAAGAAAGCAGACTTTGTTTTTTACCCTCCCAGAGATTGAAGTTTCTTGGCAGGGACTCTGAAACCAGATGCTTTAGTGTCAGCAGCTGCTGTAAAAAAATCTACAAAACCCAAGAGTCCTGTCTTCCACTCAGCAGATAAGAAGTCTAGGGGTGGTTGATTACTTGTGGAAGCATGTATACATGTTCTCTACTTTTTCTTGAGGGAACTTACCTATATGGGCCACGTGGTTGAATTTTCATGCAAATCAGAGACGAGTTTGTCAGGACAGACTGATAAAGGAGGCAATTTAATCTAAACCAAAAGTAGTTTCCACAATGACTAACACCGTGGTGCATGTAGCCTGTAATGTTGCTGAATGTTCTGTCAGGTCCATGTGATCTAGTATAGCTGTTTGTTGCTACGTATAACTCAGGTTAACCAGTTTCACCAAGATACCAATGTGATCTTCATAAATGCCCTGCCAGATCTGTTTGAGCTTGAAATGAAGGCCCACTTGGAGAATACGTCAAAGGAGGAATAGACTGCCACTACTGTTGGAGTGAAATTTAACCTCCATAAAGAATGTTTTCAAAATTATAAGGGATCTCACATAATGGTTCAGGGGTGTACAGAAGCAAAACAAACAAACAGTCTGGAGAGAACTCTAATAGCTAATGTAGTTTCCAGGGGAGTCATGAGTTTGATGACAAATGTTCTTGTTGTCATCAGCCATCTGTAGTCCACTTGCATGTGGAAAAAGGCAGCCCTAAATCTTTGCCCGACTGCTTCTTTCTAGAGACAGTCTGCATATTTTGTTCCTCCACTTGTCTGTGTGGAAATCTATCGTTATGGACAAGGGGTGGGAATGGTAAAACCCAGGGGTCAAAGAATACTTTTTCTGTTTACTTCAATGTTTCTACCCCCCCCCCCACCAGATGTCCTACCTCCATCAACCATCCATCTACAACCCCTTTTCCCATTTTGCAGATGGGGATAGGGTGTGACTTCAACAGTGACAATCATCTAGAGTAAAGGTTTACACCACCAGGTGGCTTAGCCCTGCCACAAAAAGTTCAACCACACCACACAATCACACCTATGGAGTTAGAGTGTCCAATCCACCTGCAGCATGTTTTTGGTATGTGGGAGGAAACTGGAGCACCCAGAGGAAACCCCCAAGAACACAGGGAGGACATGCAGACTCCACAGAGAAAGACACCCCAGCCGAGAATTGAACCAGGGAACTTTTGCTGTGAGGTGACAATACTATCCCCTGCACAACTGTTCCTCCCTACACCACTGTCAGAGGAAAATAACACAAGCAGAGGTCATGAACATCTTTAAAAAAGAGATAGCTAAAAGATCCCTCCACACCAGATAGAATTCAAATATGACTCCAGGCTCATATTAGTTCCAAAACATACAGAGGACCACATTAGATTTTTTGGACTTAGCAGCCCGAGCACATTTGTCTCAAAGTAAACATTCCAATGGGTTACCAGCAGAAGGAGACTGGATATGCTGCTTAAACCTCCAGAAAGCCTACCTCCAAGTAAAAATTATAGAGGTATCCTGAAGGTATCTGAGCTTCAGAGTTTGATCCAGTCATTATCAATTCCAGACTCTACCATATGGCCTCATGTCAGCCCTCCAATCATTCACCATATATATGAGTCTTCCTGTGTACCCTTTGGGCCTAGTGGGCCTAGACTAATGATCCGGTATCATACTAAACCCATATCTGTCAAGCCTGCAAGCACCATTTGCTTTGGTGATAGACACCAGAAATGTTTAATTTGGCATTCCTTCTACTTCCTCCCATCAGTGACAGCAGTCAAAACAGACATATCTGCCCTGTGATATGGGCAGTATTACAGTGGGAAGATAGTTCAGTTTGTGTAGATGTCATTTCCAATTACAGCAGCTTGCTGGAGCTAAGAGCACTTCTTCTGGCCCTCCGTAAAATCCAGGACTTTGTCCCAGTAGGAGCACGAACCATACAGATGGGCAATTTGACAGTTCATCAACAACTAAGAAGGAAAACATGATCCTACCCTTTATACCCAGAAGCTATGGGAGTGCAGGGATGAGTGATGTCCATCAACCATTTTCTGGTAGCAATCCATATTCCTAAAATGTTAGTCCTTTTGATGAAAAGCCAAGCAGGTACATCCTCTGTCTCATGAATGGGTCCTTCATTTCCTTGATGACAAGAAAGATCCCCCAAAACTGGGGAAACACTGTAATCTGTTTTCCATCCCCAACAAACAGCAAATGCAGAAATTATTCCTCTACATTCCATTGCTGACAAAACTTCCTTCTTGTTTGCTGTTGCTTACAGTTGGCTACCTGGATTCTTCCTTACTTTTTCTCCATTTCCTCTCATGATGAAATTTATCGAGAAGCAACATTCCTGAAATCCACAGTGATCCTTGTTGTTCCATATTGACCCCAGCATGCCTGATTTCCTCTACATGTGTGTCACCTGTTAGAGAAGTCCCTGTTCTTGATACTAACAAAAAAAAGCTTCTGCTGCATCCATTGGAAAGTAGTCAAAACAAGAATGTTTCTCCATGCAGCATGTTGCTTGGCTTTCAACTTCCAGTAGTTGTCAGAACCCCTACCTTTTTTAAATAGTGTGGTCGGTATACTCTGTTCTTCTCGAAAGCCCTGCATGAGGAAGATGTAGAATGGGTATGTTTCTCAGTGTGGGTTACCTCCAAAAGCCTAAATACCATTCATGATCCAATTAAGTATCTTGTTGATATTTTGATATTGGTCTAAGTTATTCTTGGATTAAATTGAATTTGGCTGCCATCTTCAATTTTCACCAAGGGCAAGATGAGGTTTGCTTTGCTTTCTTAAAAGTGTCCAAAGCTTTTCTAAAAAGATCTTCCATGTTGAGATCTCCTTGGGACTTGCAGTTTGTTCCTAAAAAATTTGCATAGTCTTCCCTTGAACCACGTGCTACTACAAAATTAAAATAACTTGCTTAGGACATGATTTTTTGGAGTCTATCACTTCAAGTAAAAATTCTTGCCCCTTCTGACATTTTATCTGGCCTGTCACAAAGACAAGATTTACTGTTATAATTAAGCATTTCTTTATTCCTAAAGTTTCAGCTGAGCCAAATTTAAACTATTATATACATCTGCCTGTTTTAATTCCGGTCTACCCTGACCATGGGGAGTAGTTGTGACACTGCACCAATACCCATCACAGATATTATCTGACAAAACCAAATGTATATGGAAAGAAGCACAACTTTTTGCTTCATTTTCCCTTAAATCTTTGAGGTATATGGTTTTAAAATTGACCCTTATTAGGTGGATATCAGAACATATAAACTGTTGACATATCAAACAATAATTTGTCACTATAAAATTTCTAAAGCTGACTTTTCTATAGCGGTAGATACTCCAGCAGTCTTCTTTTTCCCATTTTAGACAGTGACATAGGTACAGTACATTTATTTATTTATTTATTTCACATTTGTTTACTGGTATAGTCCGACTGGATATATGTTCATTTTCAGCGGAGTCTCGAGGAGAAAAGCTCCAATAGACAATATTACAAAGATTACTCGTCAAGTTAGTTGCACAGAAAATATAAGACAAAGAGTTACATACAATGTTTTAGTAAAAGTCTTTCGGCTTTTCCCAGTTAGGAGTCGCCACAGCGGAACTCCCATCCGCTAATGATTGGCAGTGCCAACCCGACGCCCAACCTTCAAAGAAGACACGCCCATTCACGCACGCACCTACCTGCATGTCTTTGACATCACTCGAGACCAACCAAATATTTCCTGCACGTAGGGAGTTGCACGGCTGAGAACAATTAGATAGCAAGAAAAAAACGCCAGCAACAAGGATGGACTGTAGATGGTAGTTTATTGAGTTATGAATAAACTACTCAAACACCAAGTAAGTTCCACATACCGGTTTCGGCCCGGATTCAAACCAGCCTTCTTCAGTGTATAACCATAGAACCAATCAAAAATAGAGGTGTTTATATATGACATACAATTCCATGATTGGTTATATAAACCAGTGACTCAAGCTCATAAATATTAAACATAATATTATGTTTAGTACACCTGGATACTAGAATATCCCTAACATATTACCAAATTTCTAAAAAATACAATGACATATCGTGCTCAAAAATGCAATCAAAATATATATATCAGTAAATTTACAATATTTTATAAGTATTCATTTAATCCTGGATTGAGTAGAGCACCAAGTTTGGTGATCCACTTTTTTTCTTTTAGATCAAGTTTGGTGTGCCAACCCCCTTTGTTGGTTCTGTCACCAATAATTTTGTCAATTATTGTAAAACAAAATTGTGCCTTATTATGTATCAGTGTGTGTTTATATAATGCATTAGATGTTTTTTTACATCTAATGTCACTCAAATGTTCTGATATCCGTAGCTTGACTGGTCGAGAGGTTTGTCCAACATAAAATGAATGGCAACTGCAGTTTGCCATATAAATGGCCCAATCTGTGTTGCAATTGGCAAAAAATTTTATATCAAATACCTTATTGCTGTTTCTGCTGGTAAACTCTTTTGTTTTTGCTATGAGTTTACAATTAACACAGTGACCGCAAGGGAAACAACCTATAAGTCTATCACCCAAAATGGTTGTTTGATATATGTTTGATAGAGAAGATTCAAAATGGTGTTTGTAATGATTGAAGTAACCCGCTAAGTTTTTACCTTTTCGAAATGAAAATGAACATGTGTTGGGAACAATAGATTTAGTTTTAACATCTGCTTCAAGTATATTCCAATTTGCCTTAATGATGTTAATAAAGGTATTCGTGTTTCTACCATATGTGGTAGTGAAACGTAATGTGCTAGTCTTATTTGGTTTTGCTTATATTTTAACAAGTTTGATCTATGTAAACCTGAGGCATGATTCAAAGCCATTGTAACATAACCTGAATTATATCCCCTATTTCTAAACCTGGTACACAAATCTTGAGCATGATGACCAAAACTAACATTGTCAGAGCAATTTCTTCTCATTCTAATGAACTGAGATTTAGGAATGTTTTTAGCAATGTGTTTTGGATGAAAGCTGGAGGCGTGGAGAATGGTATTATACTCAGGAAACTTCCTATAAGTTTCAGTTTTTAAAGTATTGTCCATATTCCTTGTTACCAAGACATCCAAAAAAGTTATAGATTTTTGATCATAACTGATGGTAAATTTGATTCCCCATTTGTTATCATTCAGATATTCTACAAATTCAAGGAGATATGGGATGTCCGATCTCCACACCATCCAGCAATCATCCAAATATCTACGCCAGATGTCAATGTCAGGCAAAAAAAGGTTATGAGTAACATCATAGATCATAATGTGTTCCAAATAAGCCATAAATAGGTCAGCATATATGGGGGCAAAAGATGCCCCCATGGCTGTACCATTAATTTGCAAAAAACATTCCTGATTATAAAAGAAAACATTTTTGGTCAATACATGCTCGGTTATGTTTAACAATAAAGTATTGAATCCTGGTTGATACATATTGGATTGATGTAACCAGAATTCAATAGCATCAAGTCCGGCCCAGTGTGGAATACTTGTATACAATGAGCTCACATCCAAAGTGCAGAGCCACCAGTTTGAATCTAACTGCATTTCATCGACAATACTCAAAAATTGAGTAGTGTCCTGTATGCGAGATCTCACATAAGGTAATAAAGGTCTTAAATACATAGTCAAAAACTCAGAAAGTGGTTCTGTGAGTGAGCCCATGCCCGACACAATAGGCCTGCCTGGTGGATGGAAAAAGTCTTTGTGTATTTTTGGTAGAAAATAGATGTATTGTCTAATGGGGTCAGGAATTGTTAAATGGTTCAATGTTTTGACATCACTCGACCATGGGGAGGACATGCAGATGCCACACAGAAAGCGCTCCAGCCGAGAATCGAACAGGAGAACCTCTTGCTGTGAGGCGACAATGCTAACTGCTGCACCACCGCGGCCTATATACAATGCTCTAGTATTGTTCGTAAAAGGAACTCACAGTTTACATGGTCAAATACATTAAAGCAAAACTCATCAGATTGGTACAGTACGTAGTTGAGTTAAGATATTATTCAGATAGGATTTTATAGCTTAATCAGGGTTGGTACATGGACAAAGCCAGTTCACTTTGAAATACTGTTTGATGCTTTTTTGAAAAGATTTATGGAGGGCTGAAGGGTTTTATAGTCGGGCAGAGATTTCCAGGTTTTGCCAACAAAGCTGAGTTATTAGCTTTATAGGTTTGGGCCAATAGTTTGTTGGCAGATCGTAGTGACCTCAAGTTGTTGTATGGCTTTATAATATTTATGAGTGAGGGGGTAACCTCAGGGTGGTAAAGAATTTTGTGGGCTATGAAGAGTTGATTTAGTTGAATTAAGCTGGGAAGTTCTAGCCGCTCTGCATTAATGGAAAAGAAAACAAAGCATACCAACATTTTTCATATATATGGGTCTACTATACATGATAGAGATTTCAAAAAGCTGAAACACATATGGCTGAGACAATATGTTTGACTTGAAATTTCGAACATGTAAAAAAAAAAAAAAACTACCTACATGTTGTTATCGGGGGGGGGCAAGCCCCGCTGGACTCCCAGTGGCAGGCTATGCCCCTCACACTCCCTGCTATTTAAATAATCCAACTCCAAGATCGCACTACAGTGTGGAAAATGGAAATTTTCCATTACATGCTATAGGGAGCTATCTGTTCAGAGCATTTGAACTTCCAAAAGTCAATCATATGGTCTCGGCCATATGAAAGCCTTTTGGAAGTTTGATCATCTGTAGGGGACCTATATATATATATATATATATATATATATATATATATATATATATATATATATATATATATATATGTGTGTGTGTGTGTGTGTGTGTGTGTGTGTGTGTTTTAACAATTATTATTTACTCCAACATTCATAAATTGCTCAATGCCTGTGTTCCCTTAAATCTCACTCCTCCTCCTGGTTATTATTCTGCATGCATTGCTCCTACACATTTGTCTTATTTATTTATTCATTTACTTATTATTTTACATTTGTTGACTGGGTTTGTCTGACTGAACTAAGTAGCCCTTTTTCAGCGGAGGCCCGGGAAGAAAAGTTCCACAAATTTATTTACGCAATTGTTTCCTTCCCCTTTGCAATATTCGGTACTTCAATAAGAAATGGCTTAGATTTTTATTTCCATTTTCTGGTGATACCATTTTGGTAGACAATAGCATTAAACTAAGTAAAGACTTACAAAGTCTAGGCAATTCAGAACCACTTCCTTAATTACACTGTTTTGCTCCACCAAAAGTTCCCCTTGTAGAAAATTTTAAAATCTGCCAACTGCTTACATTCCCCAAAACAGGCTCCCAATTACCTCTGCCTTTTCCATTATACCTCAATCATCTGCTATCTACCTGAGAAAAAATTATCTAAAGTCTGATTGGGGTATAACAATGCCTATGCAAATACTTCCCAGCAAAAATCCTACATCTTTTAGACTTTTTTTTTTTGCATACTTAGCAGCCATACAGATATCCTCTCACTGTTCTGGTGTAAATTGCTTTTCTAATCTGTCATCCCAACCTTTTTTAACCTCTTTTGATTGATTCTTGCAACTATCATACAATATTCAATATGCCCTACTAATTATCTCTTTTTAATAGTAGCTTCTCTTCTAGCCTTACCTGCAAACTCTACAACAGCTGATCTTTCCCTTATCTTCTCTCTGTTCCTTTCTGTTTGCCATTAGTCTCTTACCAAACCCTGATAGGTAAGGCAGTCTGTAATCTGCAATGCAAACTTCTTCTTGGCCTCATCCCACCCTATGACCTCTCCCTCTCTATGTATTTGCTCCCAATACTTTGGTTCCTTTGCTGATTTTCTCCAGTAAGTTCCAGGTCTCTCTCTTGCTTATTTTCTCTTCCCCTGCTTGTAGTCAACCCTATTGGTAAAATCTCCTTTCTTCATTCCCATGTTGATTTAGTTCTTAGAATACTTTCAGCCACTTCATACATATAATATTCTATATGGTGGTTGTTACTCTCTTCAAAAACCTGTATTCAAAGTCCTACTCTCTCCTTATTCCTCAAACATCCTCTCTCTTTCATAATCATCCCTTACCACTTTGATTTACAGCATTCTGCTTGTGTTATGTATATTTATTTATTATATATTGACATTTGTTGACTGGGAAAGTCCACTGGACTTGATACCCATTTTCAGTGGAGGCCCAGGGGAGAAAAGCTCCAAGTTACATGAAAATCATTAAATGAATTTGTAAGGAAACAATTACTTATAAAGCAAGTGAAATAATACAGAAATCTGTCTAAACAGCACATATGTTGTTAAAAGGCATAATACAGTAACAATGGAACATTAGTATGTAGGAAAATTATACAGTTAGAAATATTTAACAATACAGCTCAATTTTTTGGGGGGGGAGTAGGAAAAGGGAAAGGTCAGACAGATATAGTTAAAATCTTATAGCTAGGTAGTAGGAATAAGTAGATTATAGGAGGCATGTATTTAATTGTAGGGGTTGGGAGTGCCTTCTGTGTGGAGTCTGCATTTCCGCCCCATGGTCGAGTGTGCGTTCGAAAGATATGCATTGAATGGGCGTGCCTTCGTTTAAGGTTGGGCGTCGGGCTAGCAACTCGACACCATAAAAAACAACTGCCAATCATTAGCAGACCAGAGTTCCGCTGTGGCGATCCCTAACTGGGAAAAGCCGAAAGACAACAACAACATTAAAAGTAGAAAGTGACAGAGAAGAGAAAATGTATTAAGATGGTTGTATAGATGTGTGGACTAGGATACTAAAGATTAGGGATATCTGATATGGTATAACAGTATGACATATACTTAAGTATATTTGCTATGTGAAACAGTTTTGCTAGATTAAAGAGGCTGTGGATATGTGCTGCATGTGCAGCTGGGGTTATCAGTGAGATGTTGTTTTAGTATACTTTTACATGAGATTATGTTGTCTAATTCTGTAACTGATGATGGGAGGGCATTCCACAGCTTAGTTATGGAATAGGAATAGAGGCGGCTATCTGCTGTTTTACTAGGTTTTGATACTTAAAGTAGGTGTTTGTTGTTAGAGCATAGATTTTTGGATGGGATGTAAGGTTCAATGATATTGGGCAACACTCGGGTTTATAAATTAGTTTACAGGCAAAGGTAAGCTGTGTGTAATGTAGGTAATGTGCAAATTCTGGCCAGTTTTGTTCTGTAGTGGCATGGCAATGGTGGGTGCGATTTGGTTGGCCTCATGCAGATTTTGCAATCTTATAATAACAGGACTGCAGTTTGTGTTGCAAAGAGTTGTGGAGATTGGTGGAGATAGGACACCCACACAGTAAGTTTGGAAGGAGAAGACTTTTTGAAAGTTTTATTCGGATGGATTTGTCTAAGTATTTTTTGTTTCTGTAAAGTTTGCCTAATTTGAAGTGAGTATTTTTTATTGCATTATTAATATACAAGTCAAAGCTAAGTTTGCTGCCAATAGTAATTCCTAGCAGTTTGGCCTGATTTATTAACTCTGTTTGGGTTTTGTTTATGGAGAATGGAGTAAAATCTGTGGGAACAGGTTTAGATGCAAAGATGAGTAGTTTAGATTTATTGGGGTTAAGTAATAGCTGTGATTGGTTTAACCAGAGTTCTATGGATGTAAAGGCCTTTTGTGTTAACTTTTGGTGATCAGAGAAGTTATTGGAGGTACAGATTATGGTTGAATCATCTGCATATTGTATGGTAGTACAGTCAGAGGGAACGTTATGTAGGTCATTTATAAAAATGTTGAACAGTAGGGGTCCTAAGATTTACCCCTGGGGCACTCATGTGTTATTTAGGAGAAAGCCAGAGAGGTTATTCTGCCATTTTATGGACTGCTGTCTGTTTTCCAAGTAACTAATGAACCAGGATAGGGTGGCATCAGAGCATCCTAGTGATTGCAGTTGCTGGATAAGTTTGATGTGGGAGACTGTGTTGAATGCTTTTGAAAGTTCCAGTAACAGGACTGATGTAACTAGGTTACTATGTAGGGAGTTATAGATGAAATTTGTGAAGGAGACTAGGGCAGTAATGGCACTGTGGGATGATCGAAAACCATGGTGTGAAGGGGATAGTATGTTGTTGCTGGTTATATATTCAACCAGTTGTTTGTGGCTGCATTTTTCCATTATTTTAGATAGAGGGGACAGCATGGAAATGGGTCTAAAATTAGATAGGTCATGAGGGTTTCCACCCTTATGAAGTGGGGTGATTACTGATTTTTTCCACAGCTGGGGGACTGTGTGTTCTGCAAGTGATCGGTTTATAAGGATACTTACTGGGAAACCTATTGCCTTAGCACTAA
Source organism: Protopterus annectens (assembly GCF_019279795.1). Lineage (NCBI taxonomy): Eukaryota > Metazoa > Chordata > Ceratodontiformes > Protopteridae > Protopterus > Protopterus annectens. The sequence goes on from NC_056747.1 coordinate 780,009,753, forward strand.
TTTTGAGGTATTCTGGGGGGAGATTATCAGTGGATAAGGAGCCTGGTTTCAATTTGCCAAGTAATGCTTGTATTTGAGAGGCTGCTACAGGTTGGAAGTTAAATGATGGTATGGAGCTGATATTGCCTTGAGGTATGGTGGATGGGTTAATGGGTGTTGGGGTATTGCCTGAATTTGCTAATGTAAGGATAATATCAATAAAGTTTTTATTAAATATTTCAATGATTTCAACTGGGCTTTTGTCTGGAAATGGAGATGGGTATTGGGTGCTGCCAGGATTTAGTAATGAGTTGACAGATTTCCAGAAAAGTCTGTGATTATTACTGTGGGTGTTTATTTGTTGAGAGAAGTAAGTCTTTTTGTCCTGATTAATGGCCTGTTTTGCTTTGTTTCGAAGTATTTTGAAAGTGGTTTCGTTGGGTGGGATGTTATCTTTTCTCCATTTGTGCCATGCTCGGTTTCTATTAATCAGTAGTTGTTTGGTTGACCTAGATAGCCAAGGAGCATGGTTATGTTTAATTGTGTAGCTCTGAAGTATCCCCTCAAATTAGATAAAAATAAATTGCGTTGTTCTAAGGGGGAATCAACTTATTCCACTTATCTCTTGTCCTTTTCCTCTCCCACATAAATTCCTTCATCTCTTTTTTTATTATCACCCACAACCTCTCCTCTGATTGATAAACATATGCCTAATGTGTGTACAAGACCAAAGGGATTAAAACATTTTCACCGCTATAATCAAGACCTTCCCTTTTCCCAGTTTTTGTATTATCTTTTGTTTGTATCTTCCCATATACACCTAGCTGGCATAACAGAATTATTTTAATCCATACACCCAAGTACTTCATCTTATCATATTCCAATAAACATGGGCAATGCTGATCCAATTTGTGTGTGGGTAGCAGCTTACTGATGTAGCTTTTTTATCTTCATTAAGTTTATATCCCAAAAAGATCTAAAACTGTCAAAGAATGTTCCATAACACCTAAATGTCATTTTCTGGATTAATCAAGAACAAAGTAATATCGTTTGCAGACTTTTCAAGATGGCTATACACTGATCAACAGGTTAATTTCAGCTCTCCCAGTGTAAAAAAAAGAAACTGATAGATGAAGGTTAGTAATTCTGCCAGATTTAGTAAAATTCAGTTACTGGCTAGTAAGTACACTGCCTGGATGCTAGCAAAGAAGAAACTTAGAAAGGCTGAAAAAAAAACAACCAGAAAAGGCTCAGAGAAAACACCGACTGAGAAGAATCCTGCAGCTCTTCAGCAAAAACCAGTTCAAGCTCTGGCTTTGGTATGCAAGATGGTTTCCAGTAATGTAAAGGAAAAAAATAAGTAAAATGCGCTCAGAGATGATTAAAATAAATGAAACAGTGAAGGAGTATGTCAACTCAAATAACAAAAGGCTATAAAAATGGAAGAAGCTTTAAGCAGCTGAATTGATAAAACTGCAAAACATCAGAGGGCAAAATGAAGAAAAGGCTGGCTGTATATGAGACTGCTCATGAAGAGCTGTTTCAAAAAAATAATGGAGGACAGAGTACACAGAGACAACCTGAGATTTTCTGCTGTACCTGAGAAACTGGAAGGAACAGACTGTATTCATTTTATGAAAGCTGTAATAAGTAACTGGACTGGTATTCCGCATCTGGATTTGTTAATTGGAAGGGCAAATTATGTGTCTGCTCTCAATGTAGCAATGAGAAAACAGCCAAGACCTGTATTAGTAAAGATGCAATCATTCCAGCAGAAAGAATTTATCCTGACAAAACTTTGGCAGAAGGGCAAAGTATTAAAAATTGAGGCAATGGAGTATTTGTGGAAAATGATTATTCACTGTACACCAGGCAGAAAAGAAGCAAATTTATCCCAGAAATCAGGGAATGTCAAGATGCAAGTGTGGGATTCAAGCTGCTGTATACAGCTGTCTTCACAATATTTTGTCCTGAAAAACCAAAGTCATTTGTTGGTGACGAATGAGCTAAGGAGGAAATACAAACATCTGTCCAACAAATTAAGCCATCAAACAAAAGGGGACTCTGCTTTTCATTCTTCTGACAATAAGGTTGAGACTTTATCAAAAAACCTATTCCAATGTTCCAAAGAAAAATGCTTGAGAGAGAGAAAAAATATAGGAGTTGACTTGAGGAATTGGGAGTATCTTGGACTTGACCAGAGTCTGGGGGTGGAACATTGATATGAACAGGAAGAAGACCAGCAGCACTGAAATTAGTAAATAAATGTGAGACTATAAAGCATCAATCACATTTGTGAAATGTGGCTTTGAAAGGAAAAGTGGTTGAGGAAAGTTGGACTTGTGTTGACTTTGTTATGCTTGTGGGGGGACTGAAAGGCATGTACCCCACTTTATGTCAATGTTTGGAAGGACACTTGAAAAAGTAACTGTAACTAAAAAATGCTCTTAAGAGTTTCATGATATCAGTTGCATGCTGTATAGTAAATCATTTTCAGTAATTGTTGTATGTGATAAAGATACTAAAGAAAAAAGTATTGTTTTGTTTTGTTTTTCAGTTTTAAGAAATGTAGGCATTACAATGTAAAAAGAGAACAAAGGCTGGAAAATCATATTCAAGTTAATAGGCTATACTATTGGGCTGTTGGAGTGGGGGATGGGTTGTAAAAGTGCTCTGACTATAATATATGTAGAGTTGAGATGTTTTCTTTTACTTATGTATGGGTGAATCAGTTAATGCCATTGGCTTAATCTAATAAGTTTTTTGTCTAAGCAAGTGGATTTTAAAAATAAGCGACCACTGTGAATATAATGAATAGTTTTCCTTTAGCAAATAAATGTTCAATGTGAAAAGTCTGTAGCTGAAGACAGCTGTAAATGCTGTTCTTATGTTTCCATGGAAATCATCTGACTAAGGTGAAGGAAATAAATCTTGAAAGGTCTGGACATTGTTTGCAGAGAAAAAAGAAAAATTAAAATCTACAAGTGCACACAGTTTAGTAAAAATACAGTTGAAATTATCGGAAGTGAATAAGAGATAAGATAAGAGAAGAATAAACAGCAATTAGGATAACCAGGAGCACAGGCTATAACATGCACCTTAGCATGGATAACCTTAATTTTATGGAAAACAAAGTCAGCACTCCTGGAACCAAACACTTCAGCAACTCAAGTAAATCCTTGTAGTAAACGGCCGCAAAACACTTTAAATCTAGTGTGTGATTTGATAAGTTGTCAGCAATAACAGAGTCACCAGATTCACGCGGGGTTAATGCTCTCGGTAAAAAGCAAAACACGGTAATGTAAAAAACAACAACCGAGAGCAATACAATGAAGAGCATACAGTATCCAGTAGTAGTAGTTAATCGTCCACCAGCGATATATAACACATCCAAAGAACAATCTCCAAGCTTTCGTATAATAAAAGATTTAATAAAGGTGCACATGCAGGACAATGGTTAGCGCTTTCACATAATGCTTCATCAGACCAATTAAAATCTCATTACAATAGGATTTAAATACACAAAATGGCGCCAAGTCTTCCAAAAATCACTGTCCTTAAAGAGACATCTACATAAAAACACATCAGTATTAAAACTTATTTAAAAACAAAACTAATAAACATAAATGTAGCTCAAATTACTACAACAACATGTGTTCATCACATCAAAACAACAACTAATATAAATTCATTTAATATAGAAAAAATGCATTTATAAGTATATAAATCAACACACTGCTATTAACATTTCATATGCATAATATCATAGCATAAGCTAATCTCAATTCTATATATTAATCTCAATTCTATATAGAACATTGTTGGAACCAAACTATACCTCTAATTTAAATATTTTTGACACATGTTATGCCAAATATATATATATATATATATATACAGGATCAAAATAGGCTCAAATATGCATAGTTAGTAGTCATATGAAACACATTCCACTTGTCCTATCTAAAAAATCATAAACATGACAGAAAAATATATATATATAAAAAATATAATAACTACATGGAAAATGCATCAATGATGTATCTTAAGTCTCCTCTTTTTCAGATAAGGTTTGACTGGCACTCTCCCATTCAACCCTGGGGGCTTATCTGACCTTAGCCTAATAATCCAGTCACTCTCCTTGGATTCTGTACAATTGGACAAATCACCCTTCCTAAAAGAATCATATAGTATCTCTAGTATTCTAAACTTAAATGTATGGTCAATGTGATAAATATCAGGAAGGGTACTTTGAGTAATGCCTTGGCAAAGCACACAGTGGACTCAGGTATTGACCATACATTTAAGTTTAGAATACTAGAGATACTATATGATTCTTTTAGGAAGGGTGATTTGTCCAATTGTACAGAATCCAAGGAGAGTGACTGGATTATTAGGCTAAGGTCAGATAAGCCCCCAGGGTTGAATGGGAGAGTGCCAGTCAAACCTTATCTGAAAAAGAGGAGACTTAAGATACATCATTGATGCATTTTCCATGTAGTTATTATATTTTTTATATATATATATTTTTCTGTCATGCTTATGATTTTTTAGATAGGACAAGTGGAATGTGTTTCATATGACTACTAACTATGCATATTTGAGCCTATTTTGATCCTGTATATATATATATATATTTGGCATAACATGTGTCAAAAATATTTAAATTAGAGGTATAGTTTGGTTCCAACAATGTTCTATATAGAATTGAGATTAATATATAGAATTGAGATTAGCTTATGCTATGATATTATGCATATGAAATGTTAATAGCAGTGTGTTGATTTATATACTTATAAATGCATTTTTTCTATATTAAATGAATTTATATTAGTTGTTGTTTTGATGTGATGAACACATGTTGTTGTAGTAATTTGAGCTACATTTATGTTTATTAGTTTTGTTTTTAAATAAGTTTTAATACTGATGTGTTTTTATGTAGATGTCTCTTTAAGGACAGTGATTTTTGGAAGACTTGGCGCCATTTTGTGTATTTAAATCCTATTGTAATGAGATTTTAATTGATCTGATGAAGCATTATGTGAAAGCGCTAACCATTGTCCTGCATGTGCACCTTTATTAAATCTTTTATTATACGAAAGCTTGGAGATTGTTCTTTGGATGTGTTATATATCGCTGGTGGACGATTAACTACTACTACTGGATACTGTATGCTCTTCATTGTATTACTCTCGGTTGTTGTTTTTTACATTTGATAAGTTGTGTTTAACCATAAACATTTTTACTAGCTGAGGGAAAGTCTGATGGAAGGCTTTGCCAGTCGATATTTACATGTCCAGTATGATATTTTCATAAAGTATGTTATTAGATGTCCAGCAGAGGATTTCTTCTAAAACTGGCACATTATTTCCAGGTGAGATATAGACTGTTACAATGCATAGTTTTTTTTTTTTTGCTATTGAGCTTTTGCGGTGATATAAGTATTTCTTCATTTTTTAATTTAAGGATATTGTGTGAATAGGGAGAGAGGCAGATTGTACAAACTTGGATAAATTAGGGCTATGCCACCTACTGTTTTGTGGGACTTATAAGCTCTGCTAATATTACAGCCTGGAGGGAGTAGTTCAGACATACTAGTGGTAGTTCTGCACTTTCATTACAAATGCTACTGACGTTGATAGTGACAATATTCATTTTTTTTTCTGGCAGAGCAGTGGGAGAATGATCGGGTGAGGAGTTTGATGCACTGGTATTATTAGTATGCATAGTTGCTGTTTTAGGGCTGGTGCAGTATAGTTGGTTATTGGAACGGTGTGAGGTGGTGGATGAAGGGGGCTTTAGTAAAGTTGCAGTTTTGTATGGCTGGTTCTTTACTGTTCAGATTAGTTATTGGTTTTCTGGGGGCTTGAATTGGATGTCACCAAATTGGGGCAATTACTGAGAGATAGTCTAACAATTTAGAAGAGACTTATGTGAGTTTTATTTCTTCAGTAGATCAGTGGTAGTGAAGTATTTTGTGCTTTAAATAAAGGTGGGGTGAGAGGTTAAAAAAGCAGGGAGATACATTGGTGTAGCTACTGCTGATTTCATAGAATGCTGGGTAAATTGCAGTTTGAGTGGTATATAGAGGTGAAAGTAAACAGTAATAGTTTGTTAGATAGGATGTGAGTAGCAGTAGACAGAGAAATGATAGCTGGAGAAATATGTTTGAAATTCTGTTAGTTATAAAGGAGAGGAAAGACAGAGATGTAGTATAAAGTGGAGGGTAGCATAGCTGAAGTTAATAAAGGGAAATAAGTTAAGAAGATAGTTATAATTCTAATTAGGTAATTTTGTAGTAATGTGAAAGGAAATGGATAAGTACCAATGATATCTGAAGTCAGTCAGAGTTATAGGGAGCAGAATGTAAGTATGGGGGGTGATAATGAAAGTAAGGTGAGGATAATGTTATGTTATGAAGGCCAAATACGTAAAGTTCCTTTGACTGTGAGGGGTGTGAGAATGTGAGTGGTCATTAGTGAAATGAGTGCAAGATGCTGCAGGTGAAAGGAGTAAGGGGTCCTGCTGATAGGTTATAATTTGGATTGGAAGGAGTATGGCCAGTATAAAGGAAGTGATGTCAGGGGAGGGAGGGAGGGAATGGTGGCAGGGTGTGGAGCAAAGCAAAGATGAACATAGAGCAGTGACATGGAGTGCAATCAGACCAGTTCTTTTATGAAGGTAATCATTCAGGATTCAGCAAAAGGTAAGGAAATGTCTTACTAGACTTGGGGACAGCAATAGCAATGACAGTGTTAAAAGCTAACAGGAAAAATGGACAGTACTAACACAGAAATAGTAAAGATAGGATTAGCAGAAGACATAACAGGCAGTGTAGCAAATAGCTGTATGAGGGTGCTAAAGGAAATAGAACAAGGCCAGCTCAGACGTGAAAAAGTAGACACAGAGTTAAGAGTAAATATAAGTAGTAGATAGAGGACAGACAGCAGCCAAAATAACAATAGTAGGTCACTGTGCCTTATAACTGAGGCACAGACAGGTGATTGTACTGGGGGCAGCTGGAAAGTAATAAATGGGCACCAGTTGGAAGGGAAGAACAAGGTATAAAAAGTCTTCATAAGACTTCTCAGTATTCATACAATTAGGTAAGAGGAAGTAGCTATACTCACTTTAATTTTCTAAGTGAAATTTCCTGCACTAATCAGGAAGCAGTAAACTAAACAGTTGCAATATAGGGAAGATCCTTACTTAAGGCATTTTTGTGCAACCTCTGAGCCTAGCATCAATGACCATTAACTACCTTAAATTCAATATGTTTTGCAAGAACTGTCACCTAGACCCCCAGTTCACACAACCATACTAGTAAAAATCCTGATCGCAAAGAATAATGAAAGAGAAAGACGACACATTTCTGACCATTTTGGGCAACACAGGGCTGGAAAAATGGCTAGCAAAACTAAACTGGTTACAGTTCTGTAGCTGCAGTCAAAAACAAAATATCAAATCTAAAGAAAAAGCAAAGATATACATAACAATACTACAAAGGTTCTCCTTCAGATATACTCCTTCCTGAAAGAATAAAAGGTAAATTATATTCAGCTAATGGATGTGCTGTAGGCAGAGAGTTGACAATCCAGTGTGAACAACAATGTACAGAAGGAAGGTGTCAGAAAGTAGATTAATAACAAACCAAAAGAAATATGCATTTCCCCCTTTAGAAAAGGGTATAGATAGTAAATGAAATATTCTTCATTTTCCTATTTTTGGAAGAGGAATTCTTCTTTCATGACATATTTCCCCCCATTTAAAAAGGGACGCATTCAAAATCTATGCTACATTCTACACCAAAACATAAACAAGTCTTCCAGGAGGGAGAAGTTTCTAATACGGTATCTTTCCAGCCTAAGGAATAAGTTGCATTACTGGTCAAACAAAATACTACTTGGCAACCTTTAAAGCTAGTCTTGATGACTAGATGAGTAAATGCACATTTACACTAGGGTTATCATTTAAGACCCTACTTGATTTGGGAGTTAAGTTGTATTATGTGCTTGATAACGGTGGCAAAAACTTTTCAGTTTGTTTGCTTAAAGCTGTATATGGCTAGGTATCTTATGGTCCCCATGATCACTTGCCTAGTATTATTGCAATGTTCATAAAAAGACAGAATGAGAAAATATATTCATGTCTGAGATACAGGGTTACCAGACTCTGGGTGAGTGACTTAAAAGGGATGAATAGCAATGATACAAAAACAGGGACTATTTTATTTTTTATTTTATTTAACATTTGTTAACTGGGAAAGTCAGACTGGATACATGTCCATTTTCAGCGGAGGCCCGGGGAGTAAAGCTCCAAATATACATAAACAAGTGTAATTACAGTGAAATTCCTATTTTGTATTTTAACAACATAGATATTTGTTTAATGCTATATACACACAATTACATGTTTTTGTGAAGTACAGACAGGAAATGGATGGAAGTTAATAGGTAAGGAGGAAATAGTTGGAGATTACATCTGAGAAGGGGAAACATTTAGCCTTAAGGTGGTTGAGAAGGAGATAGAGATTATATCTGAAAAGGGGAAACACATAGCCTTAAGGTGGCTAACATACATGCTATCAACCCTATTTTGCTGCAGTGGTGGTGCTGCGGTAGCGTTGTCACCTCACAGTTAGACGTTGCCCGTTCGATTCTCAGTTAGAGCGTCTTCTGTGCAGCTACATGCGTGAATGGGCGTTCCTTCATTGAAGGTTGTGCGTTAGGCCCGGCAAGCCAGTATGTAAAAATCTACTGCCAATCATTAGCGGACCGGAGTTCCGCTGTGGCGACCCCTAACTGGGAAAAGCCGAAAGACACAAACAAACCAGCAGGTGAGAGACAAATTATCATCATAAGGTAATATATTACATGACCCCATTACTTTCTGGGTGTGGAGAGAATTAAGGTCAGTCATTAAGCATTAGGCTGCTACTGGCTCAGCCTTCTGCTTAACAGTTGGCTTCCCCTGGGATATGGACTACTAAAAGAGAATGACTGGTCTTAAATGCCCAATTTCCCATCTCTCATAGCTTCTCTGCCAGGACATGAGTGAATGCCACTTGACTGTCATTGTTCAGCTTGGACTTTTGATAAAAAGGCAAAGGGGGAGTGTGAATAAAAATATTTTTTTAGAACACAAAAACTAGTAAAATGACTTTTTTTCCTAGACAGTAAGAAACAAAATGTGTTCATTCATTGCTACAGTTTTACAGGAGAGACACAGAAACTATAGCAAATGTCTAACTTAAATTAATATGAATTACTTTAAGATCTGTAAGCTATGCCAATCTCAAGAAATATCATGTCCTTCTCACTCTGTCTCATGACACCAGATTTTAACAGGATTTAAAAGTTGTAAACCTACCATAAAGCTGGAAGTGACATGTAGAAGTAAGTAATTTCTCTAATTCATAGGACTAATACTGCAAGCATTAGGACTGCTTGGTACTTCTCCCTTATCCCATAATGCACTACCTCTTCAGGCTTGACCTGAGTAGTGCTACAATAAAAGGTGTATACAGCAAAAAAAAAAATACAGGAAACTACTACTGAAACTCAGGAAAATCTATATTCTTATACACATCACAGTTGGTATAATCTACTGATACTGCTATGGTAAGTACATTCGTTTCATAGCTGAGTATCTGATATTGGTAGGTCTAGCCTCCTTGACATATAGGATACAATCCCATGCTCTTACTACAGGGTAGACAACTTTGAGAACATTTCTTAATAATGGTAGCTCAAAAAAGAGATCTGGAACTGGCAATAATTTGCAAAGGTATTCTGAAAAGACCATATAGCTACTGCACAGATATCTTCAAGGACTACATTCTCAAGCAAGGTTACTGAGGTGTGCAGTTTTTCTTAGGGCTAATAGTGAATTTTTACTAAAAGCATGCATCTGGGAGGGAAATGGAATCAAGAAAAAAAGAGGAATTAGTGTAAGTGGGAACACAGGCTCCAACATGCACTATAGCATGGGCACCCTTAATTTTGGAACAGGTAGTGTTTATGGATGCAGCTGACAACCTGGGGCAAATGCTCCCATTTAGAGGGGTAAACTTCATTTTTTTTAAATGTATATAGTTTTGTGTGTTTATTTTGATTTAAAAAGGGATGGGGGCTCTGAAAAGTCTGCTTAGTTTTTTTTTTATCTGAGTGTTTTCATTGATGCAAAAAGTATTGTAAAATGTGACAGAGGTTCAAATGTAGATGAGAAGAAGCAACTGCATAAGAGATCATCCTGCTAAACATTAGTCTGTGCATGTAAGCTAAAAGTTGGATATATGCATTTAAAAGAACTATCATGTATAACATGTGGGAGTAATAGCCTTCTATCATAATGGCTACTATGTCCATATTATCATGTAAATGGCCTTACAGGTATAGACAAAAAACAAAGAGCATTGAATTACATTAAGAAGTACAGGGTTCAAATAACAAAGTAATAGGAAACACATTTATATAGAAATAGGCATGTGAATTTGACAAAGAAAGGATTTCAGGGTGGATAATCAGCAGACTATCAGGAACAAAAAAGGGCATTAATAATACCGATTCTTACAGGACCCCAAACAGTAACAGAATAGAGAAAAAGACAATAATGGTGGATTTGTACTTGTAAGGGGTTATTCGCAGGGGAGGAGGATTACACTAGCATGTGTTTTATATCACCTCATTGCCATAATGCCACTTAAGAGAATTTTGGGGAAATAAGTTTTTGGCAGGGAATATTACTTATGGGTGGGCCATACCTCTCAACTTGCAGATATTGAAAAACAATAACCAAACCCTTGAAAGCTGGGACATCCAGTCAAAACTCTGAACATCCATTTAGCATAGAATTTGAATACCAAATAACACCTAACTTTTCCTGTTTCTAGGAGAAATGTGGGATACTACTCAGAAACATGTTTAAAAAATATAGAGTGGCAATAATGATGTAAAAATATGAGCATATTATCAAAGAGATGGTGTAAAATCTGTAGACTTTAATGAACTCTACTGCAAAATTCTATCACATAATGTCATTTATTTTTTGTGTCAGAAGAATGGAGCTGTAAATTGTGTGTCCTCTTTCTTGAAATTATTTTTGACACTTGCATGTTGGTTATATAGTGTGGTTTACTGTGTACTAGACAGCTTCAAATATTACATGTGATCGGGGGGGGGGGTCAGAAAATGCCTGAAGATAGGGGAATATTTCCAAAAAAACAGGGACACACTGTGCACAGGCAAATAAGACCTGAGAAACAGGAATGTTTATCCAAAATAGGGACAGTGGAAAAGTCTGGTAGAGACTACAATCTGATTTGTAATAGTGAAGATGTGTCTGGGTGACTAAAAAGGGAACATATAACAACAGAAAGTAGATTTCTAAAGAAATATGTGAGAATATTTGGTATGGAAGATGTGAATTTGAAATGAATTCAGTAGTAGGAACACAAACAGAATTTATATATCATTCCCCTAAGGTACAATAACTGGTATGGACTGAATAGAAATTATATTTCACAGGAGCATGTGTATGTAATTGAAAGCTTTGACACACATCCAGTAGCTAGCATATGTAATTGTAATTTGCTCCTACCTTTTTCTAAAGATTCCACCGCCAATTCTTTTATCTCTGTTACAAGTTTCTCTGCTTGAAATGCAGCTGGTTTAGACTTTGATTTCCATGTTCCACTAATTTCTTTTTTTGCCAGCCACCAGAATTAAACATAACAAGGCATCAATATGTCTAGGGAATTCTGATCCTGTATCCCAGCTCAAAAAAAAAATTTCCTTAGTGTCACCCATTTTCTCAATCAATATTTCTGACAGAGTACTCTATATCCAAAACACATGTCCCCAGTTATATCTTTCTTCCCCATCTCTTAACTCTGTGTCTGCTTTTTCACGTCTGAGCTGGCCTTGTTCTATTTCCTTTAGCACCCTCATACAGCTATTTGCTACACTGTCCTGTTACGTCTCCTGCTAATACTATCTTTACTATTTTTAGCTTTTAACACTGTCAATGCTATTGCTGTCTCCAGAGTCTAGTAAGACATTTCCTTACCTTTTGCTGAATCCTGAATGATTACCTTCATAAAGGAACTGGTCTGATTGCAATCCACATCACTGCTCTCTGCTCAGCTATGCTTTGCTCCACACCCTGCCACCATTCCCTCCCTCCCCTGACATCACTTCCTTTATACTGGCCATACTCCTCCCAATCCAAATTATAACTTATCAGCAGGAACCCTTACTCCTTTCACCTGCAGCATCTTGCACTCATTTCACTAATGACCACTCACATTCTCACACTCCTCACAGTCAAAGGAACGTTACGTATTTGGCCTTCATAACAACATTATCCTCACCTTACTTTCATTATCACCCCCCGTACTTACATTCTGCTCCCTATAACTCTGACTGACTTCAGATATCATTGGTACTTATCCATTTCCTTTCACATTACTACAAAATTACCTAATTAGAATTATAACTATCTTCTTAATTTATTTCCCTTTATTAACTTCAGCTATGCTTCCCTCCACTTCATACTGCATCTCTGTCTTTCCTCTCCTTTATAACAAAATTTCAAACATATTTCTCCAACTATTATGTCTTTGTCTACTGCTGCTCACATCCTATCTAACAAACTATTACTGTTTACTTTCACCTCTATATACCTCTCAAACTGCAGTTTACTCAGCATTCTATAAAATTAGCAGTAGCTACACCAATGTATCTCCCTGCCTTTTTAATCTCTCACCTCACCTTTATTTTAAGCACAAAATACTTCACTACCCCTGATCTACTGAAGAAATAAAACTCACATAAGTCTCTTCTAAATTGTTAGACTATCTCTCAGTAATTGCCCCAATTTGGTGACATCCAACCCAAGCCCCCAGAAAACCAATAACTAATCTGAACAGTAAAGAACCAGCCATACAAAACTGCAACTTTACTAAAGCCCCCTTCATCCACTACCTCACACCGTTCCAATAACCAACTATACTGCCCCACCCCTAAACCAGCAGCTATGCATACTAATAATACCAGAGCATCAAACCCCTCACCCAATCATTCTCCCACTGCTCTGCCAAAAAAAATGAATATTGTCAATATCAACGTCAGTAGCATTTGTAATAAAAGTGCAGAACAACCACTAGTATGTCTGAACTACTCCCTCCAGGCTGTAATATTAGCAGAGCTTATAAGTCCCACAAAACAGTAGGTGGCATAGCCCTAATTTATCCAAGTTTGTACAATCTGCCTCTCTCACTCGACACACAACATCCTTAAATTCAAAAATGAAGAAATACTTATATCACCGCTAAAGCTCAAGAGCAAAAAAAAAAACCTATGCATTGTCACAATCTATATCTCACCTGGAAATAATGTGTCAGTTTTAGAAGAAATCCTCTGCTGGACATCTAATAACATACTTTATGAAAATATCATACTGGGAGATGTAAATATCTACTGGCAAAGCCTTCCATCAGACTTTCCTTCAGCTAGTAAAAATCTTTATGGTTAAACACAACTTATCAAATCACCCACTAGATTTAATAATACCATCAGTAAAGGTGCAATTCTAGACTGGATATTGGTCACTGAGCCAGTATATTTACCTCTGTAACCTATCCAAACTAGTTTAGTCACCACCTCCCAGCCTATAGCTATAGAAGTATTACCCAGCAACCTAACACTCACCAACTTAAAACACAATGAAACCTATATAAATCCAATGAAGACATCTTTGTCAATATATTAAAAACCTTTAATTGGTCTGCCTTAAAAACTCTCCCACTCAACCAGCCAGACAGTACTTTTAATACACTATCCTTAAATACTCTAAACAGCCATGCCCCACTTTACAAAAAAGAGTGAAAATGTAATGCTCTCCATGGCTCACTACCCAGACAAAAACTACAATGTCTAAAAGAGGAAACGCTTGGAAAGAATGCCTCAAACATAACGTTCCCTACAACCTGCAACTGTATATGGAATTATGCAATATGAGTAAAAAAATAAGTTGACCTAGGCAAAAAACACTGTTATAGCTATCTACGACTTCAACACAACAATGACCAAATAATTGTTGACATCAGTACAAAACCTGTTACTTCCAGACTAAAATAAGAAACCCAACCCTTTTTAAAATAACTCCCCTTCTAGAAATTGCCACCTTATTCAATACCAGCTTCATAGAAAGCATTGCCTCCCTAACTATAAACTCTTCAGCTCACCCAATGTTTTCACACCCACCCCTACAATAACATCCAATCCCAGTATTACTTTTATAACCAAATTAGACCTAAACCAACATTCTCCATATATCACACACACACTGCCAAATCCTCTACTCTCCCCAAACTTTCCACACATTAATCTATTTCACCATCTATATCAATTGCTACCAACTCCCACATAGCACCTGTCTTATATCATTGATAAAATGTTACTTAAACTGAAACCCTGCTCCACTGCAGCTGACAACCTCCTAATTGAATACTTAAAGATAGCTGTCAGTGCCATAGCATACCAAGTTTTTAGGCTTATCAGTAGATTAATAGCTGAATCCTGAACTCCCTCATTATGGAAGAAATCATATATTATTCCTCTTTATCAAGATGGCATCTCTGTTGATGTCTTCAGCTTCCGGCTTACTACAATATTATCACCTCTCTCAAAAAGTCTTAATAAATGTATTCATAAACAACTCCATTATCTCCTATAAGAATGGCTCTTAACATCCACCCAACATGGCTTCCACTGAGCACACATTACAACTATTACTCTACTATCATTCACTGATATGATAAACAAATAGGCAAACTTGTTTCCTCCTTATCCCTTGACCTGTCTAAAGTCTTCAACAGAGTTTCACACATTAAACTCATGTACAAAATATCTCATCTAGGTCTATCCTTTTCTTTATTACAGTGGCTTAATAGCTATTTAACTGGCAGGCTCCAGTCTGTAAAATGGCAGAATGCCTTCCTGTCTCCCTACCTGTATCGGTATACCCCAAGGTTCTATTCTTGGTCCCCTCCTGTTTAATTACTCTTCAATATCTTTATCAGTGATTTCTACACCTGCAAAGATCCAGCCTCTCTTATACAATATGTTAACTCCACACTTCTGTGTACATCTAAAACCATGCCTCAGCTCCTCCATATTAGAAAATAAGCTTTTTCCTCAGCTGAGAAATGGCTCCAAATACCCAACAGTAATTACTGCTCCTTTTCCCCAAATCTCATACAACAAAGCAAATTTCAAAATATTTTCACCAAACAAAACTGAAATTGAAGTAGTCTCATATACAAATCTTAAATTTGACCTGCATATTCAAAATAACTTTAAAAAGACTCACCAAAAATTAGGAATGCTCTACAGGAATAAAAACTTCCTCGGAATTGCCACCAAAGCTACTCTTGGCACTATCAACCTTCTCCCATTTGTCTTATATGGTACACCCATCCTAAAGGATCAATAATATGGAGGCATACTACAATAAGGTAGCATAATTTGTCACCAACAGATAATATCCGCCACTGCACTGGCTCAAACTGCTTCACCATTTAGATTACATACAGCTTATCAACACACACTATATCATTCACAAAGCCAACAACTGACCTATTTTAGTCATATTCTCCATTTCTACCACCCTAATAGATCACTTTGATCTAATGAACAACATCTGCATAAACCCCACAAATCCTCGGGCCAAAACCTCTTTTCATACTTAGCTGCTAAAAATTGGAATTCTATCCCTCTGCAAATTAGATCTACATCTAAACTCCAACTTCAAACACCTGCTAAAAGACCACCTAAATAAGATTTGGCTCTGTTCTTGAACTTTCCCAGGCTGAAATAGTCCCACCCTCCCTTCCCTTAGATAAAGGGCAAATACAACTCTGCGTAGGCTGTGTTGTGTACTCTTTGTTTATAATTTCATCTCTATAAACTGTAATTGTGAATTCTTTAACTATGGACAGCATCAACCTATCCATGTCCAAATATTTACACCCAGTATGTATAACTTCACACTGATAAACTGAAATTGTGAATTTTTACTTAGTTAACATGTTAGTCTTCTGTGGTAGGTTTTGTAATAACTTTCTTATTTAATTATAACCCTATTATGTCAATGTGGAACTTTTCTCCCTAGATCTCTGCTGAAAATGACACATTATAGTCTATCCCAGTTGAACTTTTCCAGTAAACAAATGCCTCTTCCTGTCTTCTTTTTAAAAACTTGATACTTCTGTAATTTAATTCAACTTATTTTATTTATTATTTTGTTCTGTTTGACACACTTTAAATTAATTTTTTACAAAGTCCTTTCTCTTACTTTTTCTTCCATTGCTAACAGATGAGAAGGTGAGGGAAAAGAAATGTTGGATTCTGGGCCAGTCAGCAAGAACAGCTTCAACAATTAACCTTGTGGCTGTCACTTTCCTATCTCCAAGTCTGTGAAAAGCTTTGTAAAGAAAATATTAGTTTTTTTCACTACCAGTGACTGAGTACTCCCTTTACACACACATACATCTGTGATGTTAACATATACCTTTCACAGAAATTAAGATGCCGTAAATTAGATGATTCAGTTATGAAAGTTTTACATGCCAGTTGCTTCAGTTGTTTCAGATCTTTATTTTCTAGTACTTTTACTAAGGTTTATAATGGTGAGGACTGCAAAGCTGGTCTTTTAATAATAAATAAGAAAGCTTTACTGATGAATGCTGCCTGAATTGTCTTCTTTTTATAGGCTTCTCATTTGTTGTCATTAGGTTTTTCACACTACAGAGATGCCTGAAGCAGTGAATTTCATGTAATTTCAATTGTGTGTGCATGTGTGTATGGGTGTGTGTGTCCGTGCGTCTGTGTCACTCTTGGAAGATCCATTGTTCCAAATACATATGTTCTAGAGATAGATTTTTCAAAAGCTATTTAACTGGAGGCCACTGCAATATTTATACAGTTGACCAAAATATCAGAGGTGGTTTACAGTGCTAAAGGAAATGTACAAATAAAAAGCATGATCAAAATATTAGAGGTGGTTTATTCTGCTTAGGGAAATGTAGAAATTAAAGTAGGCAGTCAATACTGTATGTAACAGCCAGGAATAAAGTTTAACGTTGTGCACTGATAAGAAAATTACCTCAAAATATGCAAAAAGGCATTTAATGGCTGCATAAAAAATGCCTGTATCATAAAATTTGCATAAATATTAGAGCTGTTTTGCTTTCTTTGCCATCTTAAGTGTTTACTTTTTGAATATATAGTTTTCTTCATCTCCTCGAAGAAATTCATTTGTCAATTTTTCTAAAACACAAAGCACAATACAAAATATTAAAACATGCAAAATAATCAAAACACAAATTAAAATGCAAAATGATGTATAGAGTACTGCCTGAAATGAGAAGTTGACCTATAGGTGTATGGGAGCGGAACAGTGAATTGTATTCCATATGTGTTCAATGCCAGTGGTTCATCTGGTTGCACACTTTGCCTTTGATGCTAAACGCATCAGAAAACAGTGAGTCCAGTCTCCACACCAAGTGGGTGTATTTGCATTCTTGTACTGACGTTGCACTTGTGTTATTCCTGAGGTGCAATCTTTTTAATGAGTTGTTAAATTGATAGCCCAGTTCTGAACTAGTGCTGTCTTAAGTCAAATCAAAAGATCCTTTGGGACTTATTGAAAAGAAAAAGGTGAATTTTCTCTGTTGCCCTTGCCAAATTTTCCACATCTGTATCAACAGCATCTCTTATCTCTATCTAGACCTTAGGCCTAGTGGGAACAACCTCATCAACAAAAAGTAAGCAAATAAGTGAATAAAACCATTGCACAAACTAAGCCCTTTCAATATACATTCCTAAAAGGCTTGATTTTAGTAAGCTTGAGGAACCGTGAATGGAATGAGTTCATAAACAAGGCCATAAGATAGTACCAGGGATGGGGGCAATAAA
The DNA here is from genome assembly GCF_019279795.1 of Protopterus annectens. Classification (NCBI taxonomy): domain Eukaryota; kingdom Metazoa; phylum Chordata; order Ceratodontiformes; family Protopteridae; genus Protopterus; species Protopterus annectens. The sequence continues at coordinate 780,027,710 of NC_056747.1, forward strand.
GAAGTATTTCTGTAAACATAGAGGGCAAGCATATCAACAGTAATAAAAAGCAACAGAGTTTTTAATTTTTTCCATCTATGGTTATAGAAATTATGAGGACCAAGAAGAAAGTCACATTGTCACAAAAAAAAAAACATAAAGAGAAATGCATGGGAGAGGTTACTATTTAGAAGACAACAGAGTAGTAAATTTGATCTTTGAGAAAATGGATGTGGACTCATGGAGCTGTGATCGTGGATATACGCATGAGTAGATGGATTCCTGAATAGGTAAAAACAGTTTCCGTATATATCAATATAAAAAATGAAACTTTACAACTCTCTTCAACTGTTTGAAGGGAGTTTGAAAGTAAAGAATAATAAGCAAAAGGCCAGTGTTGTGAATGACTGATTGTACTTGGCATTCACTAAGGATGCCTACTTGTTGTTAGTCAAACAGGATCATTCATTACATTCTAAACAGCCTTCACTTTATGGGGTCACATTCATTTAGTGGGACATGCCCTTGTACTTTCCTTGGTAAAATGTTGCTTATGAGACCCTGTGTGTGTGTGTGTGTGTGTGTGTGTGTGTGTGTGTGTGTGTGTGTGTGTGTGTGTGTGTGTGTGTGTGTGTGTGTGTGTGTGTGTGTTGTGTGTGTGTCTGTGTGTGTGTGTGTGTGTGTGTGTGTGTCTGTGTGTGTAGGGGTTTGCCAGATGAAGCAAAAGAAAGAGATTATAAAAATCATTTGAATAATTGATTAAAAAGATCCTTAGAAGTAAGTAAAGTGTTATTCTGTGTTGCTTAAGGTTGACACAGAATAAACCGGCTTTGAGGGAAGAACTCACATATAGAAGATTTATAACTAAGTACCCTAAATTTTATTACTAGATGTTCTGTTGTGTGTATCTTGCCATTCTGTAGTTGTAGACATGGGCCTGAAAGCAGTGTAAAGTATCTTTCACAACATCCCTGAGTCTGGCAGTATATATATACCTGTATTGTGTAGTCCCACTGTTTTCTGGGGTTCCTATTGCGTGATCGAAAATTGTAAATGGCAAACGTGTATTGAGAGAACCCGATGGGTTGAAACGTCACATGCGTAACACGGAAATCGCCATAGGGAATATTTTCCCTTTACTTCAATGCAGTGCCATCTCGGAGTTGGAATATTTAAGTAGCGGGGGTGTAGGAGGTGCAGGGGGACTTGCCCCCTGCCTACAGCGTTTAGGTAAGTATAGTTTATTTATTTATTTATTTTTTATTATATTTTTGAAATTTCAAACATCGCTCATATGGTGTCGACCATATGGTGTCTGATGTTTGAAACTTACGAAAATATAATATAGACCTGTTTTCTGTACTAACTGAAGTTTTTTTTTTTTTCCTGGAACATGAATCTATATGCACAGCACAAAACATGATATTATTATGCACAGCTAAGTCATAAAATGTTTTTTTTTTCTTTTTTGTATATGCTGTTTTGCCAGACATTACTCCTGCTCCAGTTGTACTTGAGACCATGTGTTCTCTTGTACTGAGTATTCTCAGTGCATGGACAAAGCATCCAGAGTGGTTATTATGCAAGCGACTGTGAGGATGGTTTGTGGCCTAACCAGCATTCTGGCTGGGTAGGTGGGGGGACATCCAAACACCACCATGAAGCTAGTATTTTTTTCCCAGTGCAAGTGCATACTTCTGCACACACACTATGAAGGCTAGCAGATAATTAGCATGATGGCCCATCCCAGGACCATCCTTGAATTGTCGCCCTCCGCCATATCTCTCAGCTGTCCAGGTTTTCACAGAATGCCCACATTTTTGTCTCATATTTTTGGTGTTTTTCTCATAAAATGTGTGGTTTTCTAGCAAATCCCTTAGGATTGAACACACATTTGAGTTGAGTTGTAGACTTTATATCCTTCAGAAAATGCATGCAAACACAAATACTGTTATTCTAGTAACCTTGTAACTTTATAAGAGTAATATTTAAAAATCTGCCTCTATTTTTAGGCTTTTGTACCCCCAGTATTTAACGCTTTGTCCAGCTTTCTTGCACTAAGTGGTTGATAGGTATGCACCTCCTCTGAGAGATTATGGTACTGGAATATCCCTTTAATGCCTTCTTGTTCTTTAGTTATTGACTATCTATATTTGTTATTGGGTAGTCACCATTGCTGTGGGTTGTTGTGTCTTTCAGCTTTTCCCGGTTAGGGGTCGCCACAGCGGAACTCTGGTCCGTTAATGATTGGTAGTTGATTTTTATGTGCTGAGTTACCAGCCCTGAAGCACAACCTTCAATGAAGGTACACCCATTCACACATGTCTCCATGCAGAAGACGCTCTAGCTGAGAATCGAAACCGGACAGCGTATTACTGTGAGGCGACAACACTACCGCAGCACCACCACCATTGCTGTGGGTCATTTCAGAATTTTTATTGATATGCTTTGCAGCGTGAAACATGCCAGAGATAGTTGTTTGTTTGTTTGTTTTTATGGGCTCAAGTGCTTATTTCTGAGTTACAGTTATGGTTACAGCTTCTAAAAGGCAATGATAACTTCTGTGGTTGTCTTTCATGGGCAAACATGTTTTTTGTTACACTTCAGCCATTTCTCCCCTAAATGGCCTCCTTTATGGCCCCTTCTCTTCTCAGTATCAGTTGAACTTATATGGATATCATCCACACTCTCTGACTTGACTGGAATATTTGTGAGGTTGTCCTGTACAGGCATTAATGCTTTTCTGTAGGTTGTACCTTGCTTAGTGTGTTTAACATAAAATGTGCATCTTTGAGATGGACTTCCATTTGTATAAATGTTTTGTTTGTCATAGCTGAAACAGTTCTTTTCATTTGGGCCCTATTAACAGCCCTGTTTCATCTTCAATGTCAGTTCTGGCTCTGTATCGATAAGACGCCTGCTCTTTTACCTCCAGTCTTGTCATATTTGGCCTCATTTCTAAGCTAGAAGTCTTTCTTGATTTTAGCACCATACATTATGTCAGGATGAATGTCAGTCATTTGGCAGATTTGTAATCAGCATGAACCCCAGTTACAGATCAGTCATAGACCTATTACCAGGCTGACCTCCAGCTTAAGTCAAGTTGGCCTCTATCCTTTGCTCAGCATTCATTGTTGTTGAGGTTGATAACTTCTTCACTAACATTGTTGAACTCAGCACCAACCTCATGTCCATTAATGTTAACCTGGACATTGAGGCTTGATGTTGGTTTACTTCAAGGTGGCTATCTACTTCTTAAAGCCAGTCATTCTTCTTGGATCCAAACTTTGGACTTTCTCAGCACTGACCTCTATTTCTCAATTTTTGTGGTGATTGATGCTGTTCTGTGCTTCATGCTTGATGGCACCGATCCTTTTGTCTATTTGCTCTGACCTAATGTTAGCACCAATATAAACTCATCTTTCCTGAGCCCTTTGGCTCAATCCCATCATAACAGCTTCTAATTAAGTACCCTGGCATTACTGTATCCTATATCAGACTTTCCTTCCCCTTTCTGCCCTAATGGAAGGAGGAATTAACACATTACTCTGGCACCAGTTAGCATACCATCATACATACGTCTTTCCTGATTAGAATGCAAAGGATTTTCAGATGGAATAAGCTGTGGATTGCATCATTCAGAGCTTTCAGTTATGCCTGAGTCCACTGTCTGTCAGCACAATAAATGGATTTGGGATTTGCCTACCTTACTAATTCCATTTCAGGAGAGCATTTGCTGATATGGTACAAAGTTATATAAATGCTTCCCCTTTTCTGACTTTTTATAGATGGATCAGATACATGTATGAGACAAGGTGGATTTAGCTAAATAGGCTACTCTGATGTTATGGTATCCTATGTAACCCCTTTCCCCTCCTTTCTTGTTAGGACTGACGATAGGATTTTACTTTGATTCTCATAATTGTGTAATATATTCCATCTCTGTTAGGTGTCAGATGGAGCTGCATTTTATATAGTTTTATAGAAAATATCACCTTAGTGGTGTAGCACTTTATTTCCAATGGCCATCCTTCCTTTCAGGTTTGAAGATCAGCTTACGTAAACTCTCTGGACTCTATTTTTGTGTAATTATCCCTGTCTAGTTAGTTATACCTTTCCACCTGAAATCTTACCCTTTGATGAAGACTGTAATTACTTCTAGATCTGCCTACCACTGCGCTCTCAGCTTACCTCCCTCACAGCTTTTAGCGAAGGTGTTTAGGAGACCACTTATCAAAACATTACAAGCCCTGTAGTGAGCTATTTCCCTTCCCTATTTTAAATTTGCTTCAGACAAAGGTAGCTTACCTAATCAAAAATGAAAGCAGCTTCAAGCCACAGGAAAGACATTGGTATTTACATTGCACAATTTTCTGCTTGCTGTGACTTGCAGCAAGCACTGTAGTGAATTATCACAGCTCTGTTCTACTCCCCAGAACTGTAGCTTGTTCATCTGATGCCCTGTCCAAATTGATGTCCTCCTCAACTTTGAATTGAAAAAGAAAACTCTCCTGCTCTGAAACTGTAGCAAGCTGACTGCCTATTTAAGTGGTACATTTTGGAATATTTGCAATATATGGAAACTGTAGCAAGCTGCTTGCCTATTTAAGTGGTACATTTTGGAATATTTTTTGTTTAAAACCTCAGTTTTGCCCAGCTAAGATCTAGCTGTATTCAACTGGATGTATAAGAGAATTTAAGTACCTTTTATCTGCACTTTTTTCAAATAATACAGCATTTTAATTTATTTATTTGTGTTGCATTGAATATTAACTGAACTGGAAGTTTTGACTCTGTTTTTTCTGTTAGTGCTTGCTAGATTTTTATTGCCTGTTAGTAATTGCAGGTGGGGGTAGTCTCATTCATTGATATCCTGTCACTGCCTATTTAAGTGGTACATTTTGGAATATTTTCTGCTTAAAACCTCAGCTTTGGCTGGCTAAGATCTAGCTGTATTCAACTGGACGTATAAGAGAATTTAAGTACCTTTTATCTGCACTTTTTTCAAATAATACAGCATTTTAATTGATTTATTTGTGTTGCATTGAATATTAACTGAACTGGAAGTTTTGACTCTTTTTTTTCTGTTAGTACTTGCTAGATTTTTATTGCCTGTTAGCAATTGCAGGCGGGGTAGTCTCATTCATTGATATCCTGTCACTGCCTATTTAAGTGGTTCATTTTGGAATATTTTCTGATTAAAACCTCAGCTCTGGCCAGCTAAGATCTAGCTGTATTCAACTGGATGTATAAGAGAATTTAAGTATCTTTTATCTGTACTTTTTCAAATACAGCATTTTAATTGATTTATTTCTGTTGCATTGAATATTAACTGAACTGGAAGTTTTGACTCTTTTTTTTCAGTTAGTGCTTGCTAGATTTTTATTGCCTGTTAGTAATTGCAGGCAGGGGTAGTCTCATTCATTGATATCCTGTCACTGCCTATTTAAGTGGTACATTTTGGAATATTTTCTGCTTAAAACCTCAGCTTTGGCCGGCTAAGATCTAGCTGTATTCAACTGGACGTATAAGAGAATTTAAGTACCCTTTATCTGCACTTTTATTCAAATAATACAGCATTTTAATTGATTTATTTGTGTTGCATTGAATATTAACTGAACTGGAAGTTTTGACTCTATTTTTTCAGTTATCTTGGTGGCTTTGAAACTGCCCGCCCCTCTTGTAAATTTGTGCTTGGATACTCCTTCTGGGCCCATCTCATTTGCTCACTCATCTGAGTGCAGTGAGATCATATTCTGATTTCAGGCACTCCTACTATGTACAAAGAGAGCATCTGGGAAAGAAAAAAAAATGTTAAGCTTGTTTCCTGCCTTTCCTGTAAGTGGTCTAGAATGTTTGTAGGCTTCTGAGCCCCCAAGCCTTTCTGTGTTGGAGGGAAGCCTTCTAGCTAAATGTTGTTTCTTAGAACTAGCCAGTTTTCTAGTTTCAGGACTCAAATTTGTTTCTTTGAACTCAGCACTTGTTCAGAACTCGTTGTAAGCACTAAATAAGCTGCAAATTACTACAGCACTCCACTTTCCTAGAGGAAAGCAGTTTTTAGTACTTAATAAATAAGCACGTATCCAGGCATGTCTAAGGGTCAGGGTGATTTCTCCTGTCTACCTGATGAATCTGGGCATCTTGGGGCAATGCTGCAATTGCCTCATGTACACAGACAACCCTCTCCTCCTACCTCACAACACTACAACCTGTGAGAGATGCACTTATATAGCCAAACTGGAAGCAAAGCTCTCTTCACCCAACACCAGACTAGACAGTCAAGAGGAGAAGGTAAACATTTTCACCATACCACACTCATCACATAGTCCCTCAAAACCTACACCACGAAAACACACACATAGAAACACAAAACACACACCTACATTTGTGGAGGATCTCAATAAAAACCTGCCCAAGCATCAGGGACCTCCAAAGCAGAAATGCAAGCAAACTCTACCTCCCAACATAACCCAAATGACACATAGCCCAAAAATTCAGTGTGCCACTCAACCACAGCCCATAAGGCATAATAACATACCCAACACTCTAGTCATAGGTGACTCGAAAGTCAGGCGCACTGATGTTCCGCTCACCAGGCTAAACAAGGAGAAAGTTACTGTCAGATGCCTGTCAGGTGCCAGGATCCACCACATAATGCATGCACTCAGGTCACTCCACAACAAGTACAAATATGACACTGTCATTGTTCATGTTGGTGGGAATGACCTGAGACATACCTCCCTGGACTACATGAAAAGAGACATGGAGGAGTTCTCCGATCTTGTAGCCCAGGCAGGTATGACCCTAGCCCTGAGTAGCATCCTGCCATCACCCAGAATGATACCACAGTACAAGGACAAAATGATTGACTTCAACAATTGGCTAAGCTTCTGGTGTCATTCTAAGGGGATCCAGTATTTTTCTACCTGGGACGACATGATCGACAGACCATGATGCTTTGCCAGAGATGGCCTGCACCTGTCGCCCTTGGGATTCTGGATACTGGCTAAGGCTCTTGCCACCCCTATAGCTCCTTTTTTAAGCAAGGTTCAAATGACAAATTCACCACCATAACAGGTGCAAGCAAGCAAAATCTGAGGGTAATGCTACTCAAAGCTAGAAGTCTAAATCTCAAAATGCACTCACTCGAGGCCCTCCTTAAAATGGAGAGCATCGACATCTGTGCAGTGAAAGAGACCTGGTTCAAAGCTCCAGAGAGCACCCCTGCATTACCAGGCTATAATTCATACCACACCTTTCGGACACCTAACCCGGAATTAAGCACTAAAGCTGGAGGCGTGTCCATATTCATTAAGGATATCCACACCTCCAGGCTAGTTGCACAGCATAATGCATCCGAGATTATCCAAGTGCAACTAACTCTGGGCAAGACCGCAATCCAAATTGTAGCTTGCTACAGACCCCCCACCATGCCCCTGGATTCCCACTCCTCATTTCTTGATACACTGGAAAGTATTAGGGTACAACCCAACATCCTAATAATGAGTGATTTCAACTACCCCACCATTAACTGGGAAAACTACTCATGTACCAACTATTTTGCTCAACGTTTTCTGGAATTCATAAATTCCAACACCTTGGATCAACTTATTCACACCCCCACCAGGGGCAGCAATATCCTAGACCTGGTCATTACCAACATGGGCAACCAGTTTTCCACACCAGAGGTCAATTCCTCATTGGTCAGATCCAACCACAAGCTAATCACCCTAGACATCCACATCCCACCCCACCCCCAATTAGGGAAACCACCATAAAAAACTTCTCCAAAGCCAACTTTACACTTCTTAAGACAGAAGTGGGAAACTTCATAACACCCATACAGACAGACAATAGAGGTATGACTGTTGAATCCTACACAAATGTACTTTATAAGCACTTACACGAGTGCATGGATCATGCTATCCCTAATAGAACCAAGATGCTATCCTCCAAAAAAAGGAAGCCAATCTGGTGATCCCCTGCCATAAACAAACTCTACAACAGAAGAAAGAAACTGTTGCAAAAAAGAGTAAAATCCCATGACTGGAGGAACTCCCTGGTCAACCTCAGTAAGAAGCTGAGATCCCTCATAAAATCCTCCAAAGCTAGTTATGAAAACAAAATTGCCACTAACTCTAAAGACAACACAAAGCATTCTATAGCTATATCAAAAATCTCAATGGTGACACTCAGATCTGCTCTGAGTTACAGCACAATGGAACTAAATATACAGAATCAACTGATATTGCCAACATACTGGCAGATAGGTTCAGTGCTAACTTTACCCCCCTCTCACCCCATAGAGGTCCCATTTCTATACTGGAAGAATGCAAAGTTCCTGTAATCACGGCTGCACAGGTAAAAAACACACTCTCCAAAGCCAAGAATACAGTATCCATGGGACCTGACAATATCCCAGGCTGTGTTCTACACGAACTACAGAATGAACTGGCACCCTACCTAAGTACCATGTTCAATCATAGCCTCACCTCAGGCTTTGTGCCCACTGAATGGCACACCATGACATTTATCCCACTCCACAAAGGGGGAGCCACGACGGACCCCGGGAACTACCGCCCCATTAGCCTGACGAGCCTGGTCTGCAAGGCCATGGAATGTATCACCATGGAACTCATAAACAAAGACATTGGTAATCTCCAAACTCTGGACCCTACCCAGTTTGGATTTGTAAAAGGCAGATAATGTCTCCTAAACCTGATTGACTTCTTTGAAGCAGTCACCAAAGCCATAGATGAGGGTAAGGTGGTTCACACAGCTTATCTAGATCTCGCCAAGGCTTTCAACACGATCCCCCACTTTGGAATTATAGATAAGCTCACTAAACTAGGTATAAATCCCTATGTCACAAGATGGGTTGCCAACTGGCTCATGGACAGAACCCACACTGTGAAAGTAGCAGACTCCAAATCTGACTTCAGACCAGTGACAAGTGGAGTACCACAGGGTTCAGCCCTGGATCCTCTCTTGCTTGGTATCTACTTCTCTGAAGTACAGGTTAACACAGAAGGTCTTTGGCTAACAAAGTTTGCAGATGACTGCAAACTAGGAGCCATAATCAAAACTCCTAACAATGTGGACATACTACAAAAAGGCCTCACTGAGACAGATGCCAGGTGTCAAAGCCATGGCCTGAAGTTCAATGCCAAAAAGTGTATTGTCATCCCCTTTGGTAAAAACTCTGTACCTATGAACTACCATATAGCTGGTAGTCTACTTAATGCCAAAAATGTGATAAGAGACCTTGGGACACAGGTGGACAGTAGTCTCTCCTTTGATAATCACATCGCCACAGTGGTCAGGAAATCCTTCTATGTGGCTCACCTCATCACAAAAGGTTTCTCATACAGAAAAAAAGAGGTAATTGTTCCCCTCTACTCATCACTCATTAGACCCATTATAGAGTACAACGCCCCTTTTGGTATGTACCTCACAAGACATCTACAACAACTGGAAAGGCCACAGAAATATCTCACAAAGAGGCCTCAAACAGATGCCCTACGCAGACCGTCTCAAAAAACTCCAGCTTTACTACATCGCATATCGCCTACTCAGAGGCAATCTCTGTCTAACATACAAAGCTATGTCAAACCCAGAGCTGTTGGACATGCTCCACTTAAAGAAATCCCAATCCCTCCGAGCTACACACTCTAGGGAACTAAAACTTACCACCACAATAAACAGAACATGCTGGAGGGATAGATTCCTGTCTCAGAGACTTCCCATACTATGGAACAGACTACCTATCTATGTCAAACAGAGCTCCTCATTAGCACTCTTCAAGAAAAATCTTGATGATCGGATGGGAAATAGGAAATTCGCCCCAGGGATCACTTCTGTGACTCTGCTTGACAGGGGCACAGGAAAATAATTTTCTTGGGTGGGGAAAGCCAGGGTACATTTTTGGCTAGGCTTATATAGGCCCTAGGACCAATAGCCTAGTACCTACCTATGAACCTATATATATATATATATATATATATATATATGGATCTAGGTCATAAGATCGACAGCTCATATGACTGAAACTCATTTCATCGACAGCTCATTTGGCTGACAAAAAGTATAGGTGGGGGGCTTCGCCCCAATGTGGGGGCTGTGCCCACACCCCTAACTATATATAACAACTCCACAGTCGCACAACAGTGGGGAGGGGGGCAAATCCCAGGTTTTTGCCTTGAATACTTTTTGTCAGCCAAATGAGCTGTCGACCAAATGAGTTTCAGTCATATGAGCTGTCGATCTTATGACCTAGACCCATATATATATATATATATATATATATATATATATATATATATATATATATATAAAGTACACCAAACTCCCAGATGTAAAAGCAGAAATAAAGATATATCCCAAGGAGCCAGAGACCTTCGTAGCGTCTAAACACAACTGCTACCACTTCGATATGTAAATTACCAATGTGGATCCTTTACATAGTTAATAATGATATTATTCCTCCAAATACACAGCAGAGACAAAGCAGGAACCAAAATCTCCAAAAGTTTGATGCTTAGGATAAATGAGTAAACTGTAGTATCAGAAAACTTATTAATTTATTAGTTAAAATTGTGAGCACTTTCGCGGGACTCATCACCACTTCTTCAGACAAAGACAACCACATAATCTTCCTGATTTAAACAAATTAAGCATCCAATGACAACTTTCAAAATTCCCCCCATAATCAACATCACTTCCTGTATTAAAGGCCAACAGGAAGTGAGGTATCATGACTGCTACAATGAATATTATCAATTCCCTCCATAATCAACATCACTTCCTGTATCAAAAACCAACAGGAAGTGAGGTATCGTAACTACTACAATAAACATTGTACTCATAATATCAGTACATGTTCGCTAAACACTATGATGAATAGAGCAGAGCTAATATAACCACATTATAATACTAATACATGTCAAACAGATTTAGGAGAGACTCAAACTGATGTATAGATATATACTTATGTGGCTACAGAGAATATACCTATTCAAACTAATATATGATACATTCAATAAACATGTCATAAACCATTGTGCTAATCTATAAAAGTGATACATTTACTTAAAAATACATACTAAAAATAGTAATTAATAAAACATTTTCATATATATTCTATATTCATCTATTATACTAAAATTCATATACCTTTATTACCTTACCCTCCTACCTTTAAGGTGGGGTTTTAGTGATACTATCTTGTTTAATCCCCGTCCTCTATGGGCCCCAAGTCTCAGAATCCATGCTAGCTCACACTCTTCAGTTCTATTTATCAAATCCCTCATTCGTATCGATGGTTTCTCCACATGTAGGACTTGGAATACAAATAAGTGCAAGGAACCAAATCTCAACGAATGTTTTGCCAGTGCACTATATTCATCCCCTCTGTTCAGACAGTAGCTGTGGTCCCTAATGCGTTCTCTTAAGGACCTATTCGTTTTCCCCACATAAAAGTGGAAACATCGTATACAATGTGGAACATAGACTACATTTCTACTGCTGCAGTCAGAGGGGACTCTAATCTCCCAGAGTTTGTCTGTATCCGGGTGTCTAAAATAATGCGACTCATCAATAGAGTCACATTGAGGGCATGTCCCACACCTACTCGTCCTCAAAAGAGAAATTGAGATGGTGGGAAATGTAAAATCATAAACCCGACTGTGACATAGCATCTGTTTCAAACATTGTAAATTACTGTATGTGAACCCTGGTTGTTCCCCAACCATATCTCTCACCCGCTCATCTGTGATCAAAATATTCCAATTCCTACTAACCGCTTCCTTCACTACATCTATATTTTGACCAAACGGAACTATAAAGGATTCATATTCACATTTCCGTTTTACATCCTGTATTGGTCTAGCTGCACCAGAAAAATATGGCTGTGCCCTATCAGCCCTTAATTGGTTCATCCTTGCATATACCCTATGAATTTCCTGTGCAGAATAGCCATGTCCCATTAAACCTCTTTCCAACTGCATTAATTCATCATTAAACAGATGTTCTGTACTAGACAGTCTTGATACACGCATGGCCTGCCCTTTGACTATGTTGTTAAATATATGGGGACTATGCATGCTATCTCTGTATAAATATGAAGGTTTATAGCATGTTTTTCGATGGACTTTGGTGTTTACTCTCCCTTTATCCATAAACACATTTACATCTAAATAGTCAATGTTATCATATGAATATTTCATGGTGAATTTCAGGAAGGTACTGCTATTATTTAACTTATGATGAAACTCATACAGTGATGTAACAGGGCCCCTCCAAACAAAAAACAGGGCATCCACAAACCTTTTAAAAAATATGATATGTGGATCCCCCATGATGAACTTTTTTTCAAATGTGGCCATTACCAAGTTGGCGTAGCTATTGGCACAACTAGTCCCCATAGCTACGCCACTTGTTTGTCTATAGCAAATGTCCTGGAATAAAAAGATATTATTTTCCAGAACTAACTCCATCAAAAGGCAGAGCAAGTCAACCCTTTGATCATCACATTTCATAACCTCTTTTAGAAACCATCCCAGATATGCAAGTCCCTCTTCATTGGGAATGCATGTAAACAAAGATACGACATCCATTGTTACAAACACAGTATTGTCAAAATTGGGGATTTCAGTCATTCTCACATACAACTCCCTTAGGAATTGTTCCGTATCTCTTAACACTGGCCCATGTTCATTAAGAAATGTTCTGAGTTCATGGTCTAAGTAGATGGAGACAGGTTCTGTGAGCCATCCAGCTCCAGCCACCACATGTCTCATTTCTGGTGCATGTGGATTTTTATGGACCTTAGGTAGCCCTGTTATCATTGGAATTAGGGGCGATTCCACTAAAAAATATTTATAGAGATCCTCAGTGATAAAACCCATACATTTACATTCATGTAAACTTCAAATTATGTTGTCTTGCATATTCTGTACCATTTGGGTTGTTATGATTTCATATGATTCATTCTCTAATAATTCCAACATCTTGTTCTCATAGTAGTCACTATCCATTACCACTACCAGCCCTCCCTTGTCAGCTGGTCGTATGACAATCTTGTTATTATTCCGTAAGCTCTGTAATGCATCTCGCTCATTTCTATTGAGATTTCCACTGTGAATCGAATTAAACATATCAACACCCTTATATAAATTATTTTCCACAGCTCTCACGAACACCTCTAGGTTTGCTGGGAGTTGGGGAGTAAATGTGCTTCTCTTTTTAAAAACAGCTGATGGTGCATTAGTTTTATCGTGTTGGGGTCCAAATGAGAGTTTAAGGGCAATTCTCCTGGTAAACATCCTCAGTGATATTAAAGCATGACCAATGTCCAGATTCGATGTGGGGATAAATGATAACCCCCTGTTGAGAACTGCTGTCTCAGCTTCATTTAGAGCTTGTTTAGAGATGTTATAAACTAAACATGATTGTTCCAATAACTTGGTATTACTCGTTGCTGGTTGGTCATTGATGGTTCTTTCCTCTTCGCTCCTCTGTCGACCTCCAAATCTAAGGATCTTTTCCTCCCTGCCCTGATAGGCAGAGGAAAATCCACATGTTGTTGATTCTCCAGCTGTATCTTCCTCCTCACCACACTAGAGTGGCTGGTGGAAGAATTTACAGTCATCACACCTTTTCCATTTGAAGGCTGGGAATGGTTTCCAAAGTTCTCATCAGGTGTAGTATACCCAACAGCTGTCGGTGAGGTGATATTTTCTGGTGCTACTGTATCACCAGCAATAGCCTGTGACTTTATACTTCCCCCTTCCGATTGGGTCGAAACAGGCACCCCATTTGTCACTGCCCCATCAATACAATTCTGTGGAGCTTTGCTCAGAGTCTCATTATGGTTAAAGCCAGTATTTAATGTGCCCACTTTGCTGTTGTTTCATTCACCCACAACCGCTCTATTTCTTCCATAATTATTTTAGGCCAGAGCACTAGTTTACCACAATCTGTATTTCTGCTCAAATTTGTTATTTATAATAATATCAGTTTACACTACTGAACATTCTGTGCCTAGGATCTGTTTTAATTTTCAGTGCCTATAACTGTAGAGGAAACTCAGAGGTATAGCTACAGTAGATATAAAAAGTGTACACACCCCTGTTAAAATGCCAGGTTTTTGTAATATATATAAAAAATAAGACCACAATAAATCATTTCAAAACTTTTCTCACCTTTAATGTGACCTATAACCTGTACAATTCAATTGAAAAACAAATCTGTTAGGGGAAAAAAAAATAAAAAACTTCCCTGGACAGGGGTTCAGGGAAGTAAATAGTGCGTGAAGAAATAGCCAGGGAATTGTTATGGCTAGGCTTGTATAGGCCCTAGGGCTGATAGCCTAGTACCAACCTATGAACCTATAACCTGGTTGCTTAAGTGTGCACATCCTTAAACTAATAATTTGTTTAAGCACCTTTTGATTTAATTAAAGCATTCAGTCTTCTTGGGTAGGAGTCTATCAGCATGGCACATCTTGACTTGGCAATATTTTCCCACTATTCCTTGCAAAAGCTATCCAAATCTGTCAGATTGCGAGGACATCTCTTGTGCACAGACCTCTTTAGGTAACCCCACAAATTTTCTATTGGATTTAGGTCTGGGCAGGCCATTCCAAAACTTTAATTTTCTTCTGGTGAAGCCATCCGTTTGTTGATTTGGATGTATGCTTGGGGTCACTGTCATGTTGAAAGGTGAAATTCCTCTTCATCTTCAACTTTCTAGCAGACACCTGAAGGTTTTGGGCCAAAAGTGACTGGCATTTGGAACTGTTCATAATTCCCTCCATCTTGACTAAAGCCCCTGACTGATACCTTTTAACAATGAGATCCCTTTGGTGCTTTGTAAGCTCTCTGCAAACCATGGCTTTTGCTATAGCAGGCAACTGAGTAAATGTCAGGAAAATCCTACTATAGGACAGTTGAACTTTATTTGGGGTTAATCAGAGTCTCTTTAATTGATGGCAGTGTGTACTCCAGAAGACAGTGCAGTAAATAAATCAAAAGGTGCTCCAACAAAGTATTAGTTTAAGGGTGTGCACACATATGCAACCAGCTAACTGTACGTTGTTTATTTTCTATATTTTTTCCCCTAACAGTTTTGTTTTTCAATTGAATTGTATAGGTTATAGGTCACATTAAAGGTGGGAAAAGTTTTGAAATTATTTATTGTGGTGTAATTTTTTTATATCACAAAAACTTTTTATATCCACTGTACGGCTGGGCAGAGGAGACAGCTCCCTAGGCACAAGATGTTAATTAGCACCATCATGTTGAATTATAGTACCACCATTCAGAAATGAATGCCGTTATTGGATTTGTGGTCATGTCTGATGTGGTGAAGCAATTCATTTGTGACATTTGAATTGTAGCAAGCCCCTTATTACAAATATTGGGATTTCATCTCATGAAAATGGAAAATCAAACAGAAAATCACTTTCCCTATTAATTCTTTGGCACCCAAATAGGCATATCTGTGTTTTTTGTACTGTCCTTACATTTTGTGAAACTTTGCAGACTTTCACTTCATGGTAGCTCCTGATAGGAGTCTTTGCAGGGAAGGCAACAGAATTTAAACACATTTCTTTCTGTTTGATCTGGCTTGCAATAAGTAATCTCCATGTCTGCATAACCTGGTTTGTTGATTCTTTGTAGTTTTGTTCCACACAAATAAGTGTTTGTTCTCTGGGCAGCCCTTACATTTTCTGAAAACTTACTGGCTTGTCTCCTTGTGGTAGCTGCTGGAAGGACTCTCTGCAGACCTTATCCGTGTCCTTAACAGACTTATCTCTGCCTGTATTATTACACTTGATTCCATTAACTGCTTTGGATTCCGTCAGTACTATGACATTAAAATACATTGACTTTCTTTTTCATAAGCTATTACTTTGCACTCTCTTAACTCATTCGGTTCTGGACAGCAGAAAGCTAATTAATTCATTTGCTTCATAATCTTTTAAGTCAAGAAACACTTGCTTCCAGAAAGGTTTAATATTTCATAAATGGTGTGAGCTACAGAGAAAATTCAAATTGCAAAATATAAAACTTGTCCATTAGATGATGGGCTACACACTGGACTTAGACTCAAAAAGTCTGTCTGGTGACATTGAATTTATATTGCCAAAATGTATTAGTATTATGATCAAAAGGTTATATTTCTGTAAGTGTACAAGACAGACCCAACAGATCAGTGAATTAATTGTTTGTCTGTTCAAGAGCTTCTCAGTGATTTATGACAAGACTGGATAGCTTATTGATCTTTTGTGATATTGCATAATCAGTGCAAATTATTCATTCTATATTTTCACAATATTTCAACACAGCAGTATGAATCTACAAAATCATACATATTAGATTGCAACTATGACTATATACAACTATAAAGGCCTGTGGCTGACCAAGTTTGTGAACGACTCTAAGTTGGGTGATGTCATTGACTCCCCAAATGATGTTAACATACTGCAAGAGGGTCTCACATCAACTAATGACTGGTGCCAAAGTCATGGCCTCAAGCTAAACATAAAAAAATGTATCATCATACCATTCGGCAAAAGCATGGCCCCTACTGATTACCACACCAAAGGCAACCCCCTAAGCACACAACCTGTGGTGAGAGACCTGGGCACTCAGGTTGATAACAACCTCACATTTGACCATCATGTAGTGGCAGTGGTCAGAAAAGCCTTTTACTTGGTTCATCTTATAAGTAAAGGGATTGTATCCAGAATAAAAAGAGGTTATTACTTCTCTGTACTCCTCCCTCATTAGGCCTATAATTGAGTATAATCCCCCATTTGGTATGTACCTCTCCAAACACCTGCACCAACTGGAAAGGCCACAGAAATACCTTACAAAGAGAATATATGGCCTCCAACACCTGTCCTATGCGGACAGGCTCAAATCGCTATCACTCTGTTTGGTATCATACAGGCTGTTCAGGGGTGATCTGTGTCTCACCTACAAGGCAATCTCGGACCCAGCCCTACTAGAGATGCTCCATATCCATAAGTCTAACTCCTCACGCATTACCCGCTCATAAGGCCTGAATCTAATATATGACATCAACAAAACCTGTTGGAGAAACAGGTTTTTCTCCCAGAGGCTGCATCGTCTCTGGAATAGACTACTCATACATGTCAAACAGAGCACCTCACTGACTCTCTTCTCGCAACGTTTATGAGTGGATGGGAAACCACAAATTTGTCCCAGGGGTTCCACCTGTGTCCCTCAATGACAAGGGCAACAGGTGCTGACTGAGATTTCTTTTTGGGGATAAACTCTTGGCTAGGATTGTAAGAGCCCCAGGGCCATTAGCCTAGTAACCTCCTAGGATTCTATAATCCTATGAGTGGCAAAAGTGTGTATTTTAATGCTGTGCATAAGATGGCAGCATTTTTTCACCAATAGGACACACAGCTTTGGCAATATTAATTCCATTATGAACTTGTAGGTAATATTCATAACTGCTTTATCAGACAAATATTTATATCTCTCTTGAAATCTTCAAATTGCCCACCATGTTAAAATGCCATTTTTAACCAACATTCATAGCATGCATATGCCACCAGCAATGTCAATGTATCACACTCTATTTATGCATAATATGCAATATGGAAATATGTTATATTTTTCCTAACTCTTTGCAAGCACTCCTTGATAACTGCAGCCCTACACATCCCATGGCTAATTAAGCCATCCCTGGGCTCTACCCAGCACACCTCTGAGGCCAAGGAAGTTATGTCAGCTTTTAGATAACAACTTGGTCTCTCAGTCATGCACAACCTACTGTTTTGAGATATTAGTCTCAATATTAGACCATTGTTAATATCATTGTAGTGTACTTCAAGCAAATCTTTGTGTCTGTGTTTCTTACCCAAATGTGTTTAGTGTTATTTTTTTCTTCAACACCCAGTGCTTTTATAGGACCCACTGCCATGACAGTATCATGCTACATTTGTTTCTTATTAATATAAATTTGTAAAATATTTCAAATTTTTAATAATGTTTTGCAAACACTCTTTATTAACTCAAGCACTGTACATCCCACAGTGATGTTTTCACTGAGAGTACTTAGAATGACCCCATCAGCATGTGGGTGCTACCTTGCTTCCTAACCCATGACCTACTTCTCATTAGTTATTAGTGTCAATATTAGAGCAATGCTAATTAATATTAATACATTGTACCTCAAATAAGTAGTTTTTGTCATAGCGTTATTTCTGTATTTATTTTACTCTTCTAACTGTGTGTTTCTCTTCCCCAGATATGTTTATCATCGTTAGTTTTCTAAGTTCATTGATTTCATAGGCCCCTATAACATGACACATTTGTAATTTATACGTTTGAAATATTCCAGCATTTTATAACCTTCTGCAAATAGTGTTCAATAACAAGTCTACATCCCACGGTGATGTTTTCTACACTTTCCTGTCAGTTTGCAAATACCACCATGCTTCCTAACACATGACATAGCGTGAACAGGTAATAGTCTGAATATTAGTATAACATCAGTATTAGTCCAGTGTACATTAACCAAATACTTACATGTCTGTCTGTTCTTTTAACTTAGATTGCTTAGCATCATTTGTTATAACATAGACTGCTTCCCTAGGTCCCATAACTTGACAGTATCCGTCTCCATGTTTTCCTTTATTACTGCAAATGTGCTAAATGTTTTATATTTTCAACACCATTTGTTTACATTCTTCACTAACCCAAGCCCTTTACATGCTCTTTCATGTGAAGGTCCACCATATCCTGTCATCTCGCACGTGCCACCTTTCTTTGTAAAGCAACACCTACTGTTCATAAATTAACAGTGTACCTCAAAATTAGCTCTACTTCTTGCTGCGTTCGTCTTACCCCAAGTACATTTAGTAACATTTTACCCAGACACCGATTTCCTGTATAGGCCCTTTCCCAACAGTAGCACACAACATTTATGATGTAATAACACAAAAAATTAACACACTATTTATGATGTAATAACACAAAAAATGGACAGTGTTATTTGTTATAACCTATTGCATACAGTCCACCTGGAAAAATATGAAATGCAATGATCTGATGTGAAATGAATGTAAAAACAGAGCCAGCTGTACAAGACTTATTTTGGTACACATCAGAAAAGAATCATATTTTTGCTACCATATAAAGTAGTTGAAACCATATCAAATATTGCAGCAAAAGTATCAGGATTATGTTAACTGCCATCATGTACAAAATATATTTGCCAGATGATTAGCTTCTTTTTTTTTTTTTGAGTCTCTGTAGCTGACCATCACACTGATTTACATGAACACCAAATAACAAAAACAAAACAAATAAAAAAAAGCCAGTACAGCAATAGGAAGAAAAGCTTTAATATCAGACCACAAATCAAATACAAAACTTAGCACGTTTGTCCCATAAACAAGCGAGGCTTCATCATTCTCAACCTAAGCCATGTTATTTATTCATTAAATAGAAAACATACTTGAACAGCAGACAATCAAAATTCATAATTAAAGATAATAACTTGATTAAAAACAGACACTGCTTGTCTTAAAGATATATGTCTAGAACTCCTTCACACATACACAGACACACACACACACACAAACACACACACTAACAGTAACACTGCACAATTGCCTACAGGCATATTTGAGGAACCAGCAGGCCAGGTACTGTGAGATGGCAGTGATGCTCACTGTGTACTATGCCAGGATTCAGTTGCTCACATGCACATCCTTCCCAGAATCTCAGTCCATCACAGATAGCCACTCATTACATACAGTCCTGATGTCTGATTGTGAGAAAGAAATCATGTCCAACATTTACTTGTAGATAAATTGCAACACTCCTAGATTCAGTCATTTCTATCCTAAGACAGCCCCCATACCCATCAGTTGCAACTAGTTTTTTGAATGTGCATGTCAGATGCCTGACTTTGATTAAAAAACAGCTGCAGTAAAAAAAATAGAATAAAATAAAAAATACCAGCACTAAAGTTTTCCAACATTTGTTATACAAATGCATATTAGTTTTGCAGAGGCCTAAAATAAATGCTTAAGTAGGGAAATGCCCATAGTTATGTACTCTACCTTGCTACAAACAAATGCACTAGTTTTGCAAATCTAGAATGATGGCTGTTTAGCATGAGCAACCAATAGCATCCAAGTGAAGCTAGTGTGCTGAGTTTGTAGACTTCAAATTATTATAATACATGGCCACTGTAATGCATTCAGACTTAGTTTCACACAAATAGTAGCCAGATTATAGCTTCCAGCATGCTTCACATAAATACATATTAGTCCTTCAGAGACAAAATAATGATTCTAACAGCGCTCCAATACCTGACAGTTATACCTACTTTGTTGATGGAGAACCCCAGATATATGGCTGTAATAAATTTTAAAAAATCAATTTCAACTCCCCTTACACACATGCACACACCCATGCACACACACGGGCACGCACACTCACACACACACACACACACACACACACACACACACACACACACACACACACACACACACACATGTCCCAAACAATTACAGATGCTTATATGACTGTGTACACCTTAAATGTTGACTTTGATCAATTGAATGCACAATTATATAAATAATAGCCATGGTAATGTATTTGGCTTATAGCTCTAAAACCCGTACAGTACAACCTACTGCACCCCACTCCTACACACACATACACACACACACACACACACACACACACATGCACCCATCAATTACAGTCACTTGGATGAAGTGTGCACCTCTATAGTCTGATTCTCAAATTCTGTCTAATTGGCCACAGTAAAGTATTCCAGGTTGTTTCCTACAAAAGCATGGTATTTCTGTGAAGCCATAATAATGAAGGTCACTTTCATCCACAGATATCCCCTGTATCCAACAATTATTGCTACTTTGTTGACTGTGTACACCTCAGATTTCTGACTGCGATAAAAAGTAATACATTTAAACTTTTTCAGTCATGCACTAGCCATAGTACAGTTTTAACATTTTCTTACAATCACACAAATATACATTAGTCCTGCAAAGTCAGAATAATGAGTACCTTGAGCAAATGCTAGCAAAGTCAGTCACTTTTATCCACACACAGATGCCATACTCAGCAGTTATAGCTATTTTGTTGACTGTAATAAATAACATTTAGTTTCCTACACACATGTACATGCACACACAGATGCACATCCACACCAATTACAGTTAGTTTTTGAGTTGTACACCTCAGATGTCTAACTATAATGAACTGAATGAATGAATACATAAATAATGGCCTAAAACAGATATTTCAGCCCATAGCTTTTACAAGCATACAGCACACCCATAGCTTTTAAACAAAGAGCAAGAATCAGGTACAAAACCAAAAGCAATGAGAAGACCATGTACCACTATCTGAGGTAGATTTTAAAGATAGCTCTTACACACCTAAAAGTTACTAACATGGCAAGTTTTATATTGGCACATGATTTTGGAAGGATACAAAGTCTGAAACAGAATTTAGACATTCCACTTATACACATAAAACTTTGCAAGATTGAGAGATTTTGCATTAAAATGTGTTTTCAGAAAGCTATGAAGTCTGAAACTGAAATGGTCATTGTTATTTAGTGACTGCAGTTACCAACATTTAATCAGAAAACCAAAGATTTTATGAGGAACAGGTATTAGACACTTAAAAAGCCAAAGCTTAAGTTAACCCCTCTAACTGCTTAGTGCACACTGCAGTGCTTAGGATATTAACCCATTTTTCCATCTTACCTTTAAAATCTGCAACATCTATTGTAAGACCACCAATTATTGGAGAGCCCACATTCTGACTCTCAGTAGTCATCTTGGGATTAGTGCTTTTGTTTTCTCTTGGTGAGAGAAGGAGCACAGGGACATTATTTCCTGGAGACAGCTGATCACTGAAAACCCTAATAACTGCTGCATGAGTGACAACTTGGAATTTGTGCTTATATTCTGCTCCTAGTGAGAGAAGAAGCAGACTGCATTGATTCCTGACTGTTTCTGGTTGTTCAGTGAGTTTCTGTGCTTGACGTTCCTGACTGGTCTTGTTGCTATTCAAGACATTTATTTATTATTTATTGACATTTGTTAACTGGGTTTGTCCAACTGGGTTTATGGCCCATTTTCAGTGGGGACCCGAGGAGAAAAGCTCCAGAAGTACATTTTAAACAAGTACAATTTTAAACAATATTGATATATTAGCAGTTATAGCAAAAATATTCACATATGTTGGGTTACATGCATAAAGTTAAAGTTGCATTAAAAAGAAGCTAAGTAACAATTTTACATTGATATAGTTCAATAGGTCAACAATAAAAAATATTTGTTTGTATAAAATTATGAAAATGCATAGTAGACACATTGGAGAGAGAGGTGTAATGAGGTACTAAGTATGGTCCTTTCGAGGGTACATAAAGGGAAGGAAAACTAGGTAGGGTCATGGCAAGGGCAGGTTCTGGAATTGAGAAAATAAGCTTTTAATTCATTTTTAAAGTGTGAGGTGTGGGAGATTAAACGTAAGTCAAGGGGAAGTTTGTTCCAAGCATGGGCAAGGGAGTGTTTGTAGAGTAGTTTGCCTACTGACCTTTTTGGGTGGTAGATATCAAGTGATTGTTGGTTAGAAGTATGGAGGGTCCAGGATGGGATGTAGATGAAGACTAAGGAAGATAGAGATGGACAGAAGGAGGGTTTATAAAGAATAGAGTGTAGGATATGATACTGATAAGATAGCAGAAATTGGGCAAATTAGCCATTGAAGAGAGTTTAAAGAAATGCAGTCGTGTGAGTTGTATGGGGAGTTAGTAATGAATCTGGTTATTTTATGGTAAGTCTGTTGGAGTTTGTTTAGAGTGGAGGCCTGAATATTGGTAAGAACTGGGTCGGCGTATAATTGGGAGGGGAGGAGGAGTGCCTGGCCCAGGGTAAATCTAGATTCAGGGGTTAGGATTTTTTTGTTACGATATAGCAGACCTAGTTTCTGAGTTTTTTTTTTATACATTGGAGTATGTGTAGGTTGAACTTTAGTTCATCATCGATAATGACCCCTAGGAGTTTTGTGTGGGTGTCAGGTTGGATAGTTGTATTGTTAGAAGATGTAATAAAAAAGGAGGTTTTGTGATGAGAAAGAGAACAGGGAAGGAAAAGCAGGAGTTTGGTCTTTTTGGGATTTAGGATCAATAGGTTGTGAGAGAGCCATTGTTCAGTGGATAGTAGGGCCTGTTGGGTCAGGGAGTGTAGTTCAGGAATGTTATTTGAGATGGATATAAGTGTGGAGTCATCGGCATACTGAATAAGGGAGGATTCTTTGCATGAGGTGTAAAGACCATTGGTGAAGATGTTAAACAAAAGGGGTCCCAAGATGGAGCCTTGGGGAACACCAGTGAAGATGGGAAGGAAAGGTGAGGAGGATGAGAGCCATTTGACAGATTGTTCCCTGCCAGATAGGTAACTATTAAACCAGGCAAGTGCAGAGAGGGATAAGTGGAGATTTGTGAGTTTGGATAGTAGTAGAGGATGAGAGACAGTATCGAAGGCTTTGGAGAGATCTAGAAAGAGACAGGAAATGAGTTTATTGTTGTCTAGGGGCCTCTGCAATGATATGAGTGAAGGAGAGG
Organism: Protopterus annectens; assembly: GCF_019279795.1. Taxonomy (NCBI): domain Eukaryota; kingdom Metazoa; phylum Chordata; order Ceratodontiformes; family Protopteridae; genus Protopterus; species Protopterus annectens. The sequence goes on from NC_056747.1 coordinate 780,051,347, forward strand.
ACGGCAGTGGTGGTGCTGTGGTTAGGACGAAATCCATGTTGGGTCGGGGTAAGTAAGTGGTGTGTGAGGAGGTGATTGAGAAGCTTTGAGTGAATACATTTTTCTAATATCTTGGAGAGGGGTGACAGAATGGCAATGGGTCGGTAGTTTGAGGGGTCAGTGAAGTTTCCACCTTTATGAACAGGGATAGTAAAGAAAGATTTCCAAAGGGTAGGGACAGTTGATTCCAGAATAGATCGATTAATTAGTATAGATATAGGATAGGCAATTGAGTCAGCAGCAAGTTTGAGGAATGTAGGAGATAGATTGTCAGTGGAAGGAGAGCAAGGTTTTAGCTTGAGTAGTAGATATTTGATGTAAGTAATGGGAAATGGCTCAAAAGAAAACAAAGTTGTGTTAGTGGGACTTGGAGGGGGTGGGTGTCGAAGTAGAGTTTGGCTTAGAGGTTACCAGATGTTGGATGGAAGAGATAAAGTGTTTATTCAGGAGGGTAGCTCTTTCCTGAGAGGAAGAGTTAGGGTATGGGGAGGGATTAGAGGGCTTTCCAGGACAGAGGATGCTGTTGAGAGTTGACCAACATTTTCGAGGATTGGATTTGTTGTTAAGCTGAGCAGAGCTATAGTATAACTTTTTGTCATTAGTTGTATGCTTTTTTGTAAGGTTCCTCAGTTGCCTGTACTTTTGAAGAAAAGGTGGTTGTTTAGTTTTAGTCCAGGTTTTCCAAGCACAATCTCTTTGTTTCATAAGGGACCTAGTCTCTTTGGAGAGCCAGAGAGCATGGTTTAATTTTACTCTGATCTTCCTAGAGGGAGCTAAGGAGTTTAGAGTATTCATGAAGATGCTATTGAAAGTGCTTACAGCATCATTTAGGGGGAGGTGTTTTAGGATGGACCAATCTATGTTGTGGAGAATGGAATTAAATTGGGATGAATTGAAAGTCAATAGATTTCAACAGTTTTTGATAAGGTGGCGTTTAGGAATATGGGAGTAGTGTCTTAAGATAGTGGTAGGAAGATGATCACCGAGGGAGTCAGGTAAGGTGGTGGGATTGTGGTATTGGTGGGGGGAATGGGTAAGGATCCAGTCTATGATGGAGCTGGAAGTGGAATTTTTATGGAAGCGAGTGGGAGATGTTATAAGTTGGTGGAAGCCATGTAGGTGGATACTGAGTTGGGGGGAGTCAGTTGTGAGTTTGGACCAATCAATGTTGACATCACCAAGGATAAGTGTCTCATATAGTATGTTGTGGGAGAACCAGGATAGGATGTTTTCAAGAATGGGCAGATTGTTACCAGGAGGAAGGTAGATAGAGGCAATTGCAAGTTTTTTTGGGGGGATTCAGATGGCAGTTAAGGATGATGATTTCAGCTGGGAGGAAGTCAGGAATTGGGGAAGGGTATGGTGAGAGGTTAAGGTTGTTTGAGTAGAGGATGGCCATGCCACCACCTTTTTTACAGGTCTATCAGATCAGAAGATATTATAACCTGGTGGGAGTATTTCACTATTTGAGATTTGTGGCTTGAGCCAGGTTTCAGATAGGGAGAGGATGTGAGGGGTATTGAGAGTTATCCATGAGTGCAGCTCAGTGACTTTATTTGCTAGACGCTGAATATTCAATGAGTAAATAGTTAAGTATTTGGATGGAGATGATAGGTTCATAGGTTGGTACTAGGCTATCAGCCCTAAGGCCTATAGAAGCCTAGCCATAACACTTCCCTGGCTATTTCTTCGCACACTATTTACTTCCCTGGACCCCGGTCTAGCAGGGCGACTGACGTGATCCCCGAGGTGAATTTCCTTTCTCCCATCCAATCGTCAAGGTTCCTTTTGAAGAGGGCCAAAGAGGCACTCTGCTTGACATGTATGGGCAATCTATTCCAGTGTCTGGGGAGTCTCTGGGTCAGGAACCTATCCCTTCAGCATGTTTTGTTTACTGTGATGACAAGATTTAGATCCCTGGAGCGTGTGGCTCTGAGGGATTGGGATTTCTTTAAGTGTAGCATGTCCAACGGCTCTGGGTTTGACATGGCCTTGTTTGTTAAGCAGAGATCGCCTCTGAGTAGACAATATGCGACAGAGCATAGCTGGAGTTTTTTAAGGCGGTCAGTGTGGGGCATCTGCTTTAGGCCTGTGATTCTTTTAGTGAGGTATTTCTTCAGCCTTTCCAGTTGTTGCAGATGTCTTGAGAGGTACATACCAAACGGGGAGTTGTATTCTATAATGGGTCTAATGAGGGATGTCACCCCCCATCCGCCGAAGTCCCATTTGACATCTCGATACTTGTCTAACACCTCACATCTCTGTAGATCAAGTGTTAAAGGCCCTATACAAGGCAAAGAACACAGCTTCCATGAGACCTGATAGTATCCTAGGCTGTATTCTGTACCATCTCCAGCAAGAACTAGCTTCATCATTGAGCACCCTATTCAACCACAGCCTAATTATAGGCTTCGTTCCAGCAGAGAGGAGAACTGCCATTGTCATCCTCTTGCACAAAGGTGGTGCCCGGGAAACTATCACACCATTAGCTTGACAAGTCTGATCTGTAAAGCCATGGAGCATATTATTATTATTATTATTATTATTATTATTATTATTATTATTATTATTATTATTATTATTATTAATCTCATAAATAAGGACATAGACAATCTCCAAGCACTTCACTGCACCCAATTCAGATTCATAAGGGGCAGATGTTGAATACTGAACATGGTTGACATCTTTGAGACTGTCACCAAGGCCTTGGATGAGGAGAAAGTCAGTACATACAGCTTACCTTGACTTGGCCAAGGCCTTTGACACTATCCCCCACTCGGGCATCATCAAATAGCTAACTTAACACAACTTGGTGTAAATCCCTATCTCATCAAGTGGATGGTGGCCAACTGTTCACCGATGGGACTCACAAGGTCAAAATAGGTACCACCACCTCCGACAACAGACCTGTCACTAGTGGTGTTCCTCAGGGATCTGTTCTGGAACCCCAACTGTTTGGCATCGTCTTCTCAGAGGTCCAGGCAAAGACAAAGGGCCTGTGGCTGACCAAGTTTGCAGATGACTGTAAGTTGGGTGCTGTTATTGACTCCCCATACGATGGTAACATACTGTGAGAGGGTCTCACAGTTACAGATAACTGGTGCCAACGTCATGGTGTTAAGTCAGCAAAAACACGGTCACTGCTGATTACCACATCAACGGCAACCCCCTAAGCACACAACCTGTGATGAGAGACCTGGGTACTCAGGCTGACAACACTCTCACATTTGATCATCATGTGGTGGCAGTGGTCAGAAAAGCCTTTTACTTGGATAATCTGATAAGTAAAGGGATTGCATCCAGAAAAAAGGAGGTTATTACCTCTCTGTACCCCTCCCTCATTAGGCCTATAATTGAGTATAATGCCCCATTTTGTATGTACCTCTCCAAACACCTACACCAACTGGAAAGGCCACAGAAATACCTCACAAAGAGAATCCATGGCCTCCAACATCTGTCCTATATGGACAGGCTCACATCACTATCAATGTACTGAGTATCATACAGATTGCTCAGAGGTGATCTGTGTCTCACATGCAAGGCAATATTGGACCATGCCCTACTAGAGATGCTCTATATCTGTAAGTCTAACTCCTCAAGCATTACCCGCTTGACATCAACAAAACCTGCTGGAGAGACAGGTTTGTCTCCCAGAGGCTGCCCAGTCCCTGGAATAGACTTCCCATACGTGTCAAACAGAGTATCTTGCTAATCCTATTCAAGTTCAACCTCAATGAGTGGATAGGAAACCACACATTTGTCCCAGGGGTTCCACCTTTGTCCCTCATTGATAGGGGTGACAGGTGCAGACTGAGAGTTCTTTTTTGGGGATAAACTCTTTGCTAAGCTTATACGGGCCCCAGGGCCATTAGTCTAGTAACCCCCCCATGATCCTTTGAAAACAAACCAAGAAGAAACATCGCGGTGTGGAGGGTGTGATGTTCACTTCATATATTATGTTATGCATTTAGTTCACCTAATAAAAATCAAACTGTAAAACATAACTGTAAAATACATGGTACAAAATAGTCAAATAGAAAATAGTAGGTAGCCCACAGTCAAGTTAAAACTGGAATGTTTCAATAAAGGATATTCATTTTTAACTGGACTGTAGGACCACTTACTATTTTCTGTTTGATTATTTTGAAGCATGTATTTTACAGTTATATTTTACAGTCTGATTTTTATTTAATGACTAAGTACATAACATAATTCAGGAAGTGAACACACACCCTCCACACTGCAAAGTTTCTTCTTGGTTTGTTTTGGGGCCAGTATAGGTTGCATACTGTGTTTTTCTGAGACTTCTAGGGATACCATGAATTTTTCTTTTTAAACTTATTTGAAACACTCCCCATCCAACCCAATACCATATTCATGAACAACTTTAATTACCCCACTATTAACTGGGAATCCTCTATGACACCAAATGCACAGGCACAGAGATTTCTGGATTTTGTAAACACAAGCTCCCTGGACCAGATTGTCAATACACCAACCAGGGGTGTGACCATACTAGATCTGGTCCTCACTAATATGGGAAAGTGCTGCACACCACCTAGTGTAATGTCAGACCACAAAATGTTCTTCTTTGAAGTAAAAATAAAACCTGGACCCCTAGGCTAATTTCTTGCTATTAAGTGATAACCTGGCAAAGTGTCAAACCCTGATAAACCCTGAGAACACTGCTGGATATGCAGAACTTTTCACAAAAATCCTATACAAGCATGTTAATAGCTGGATATAGGCAGCTGTACCCACCAGGAAGAAGTACAGAACTAACTCAAAAAACAAGCCGCCCTGGTGGAATCACAAAATCAATAGGCTGTATAACAGGAGGAAGAAAATCATGGCAAAAATTAGGAGGTGCAGCACGCAGCAGGATAAAAGCACTCTCATCAAACTAAACAAACAACTCAGAGGACAAATAAAATCTACCAAAGCCAAATTTGAGGTAAGTTTGGCCTCCCAGGCCAAGGACAACCACAAGTCATTCTTTAGCTATGGCCTCAGCCTCAAAGGCAATACACAATTGTGTGCAGAGCTCATTGTAAATTGAGTCACCTATACTGAGCCAGAAGATATAGCAAACCTACTGGCCAAGAAGTTCATCTCCAACTTTACCCCTCTCTCACCACCAACATTCCCTCAGGAAATACCATCAAATATAACTACCCCTGCTATCACTAGAGAACAGGTCTTTAATGCTTTCTCTAATGCCAAGAACACTGCAGCAATGGGCCCAGACAATATCCCTAAATAACATGAAACATGACCAACTAGACCCTCTGGAATTGCTATTTAACTGTAGCCTCCAAACAGGCTTTGTACCTCATGAATGAAGAACAGCAACAGTCATCCCTCTGCACAAAGGTGGGCGATCTACAGACCATGGAAAATACAGACTCATAAGTCTCAGTAGTCTTATATGCAAAGCCATGGAAGGAATTATCATGTAAATGATCAATAATGAAATAGTAAACCTCCAGACACTGGACCCAACCCAGTTTGTTTACATCAAGGGCAGGTCGTGTTTAGTCAACTTGGTGGTCTTCTTTGAGAAGGTCACCAAAGTAATGGATGAGAGCAAAATGGTTCACATTGCCTACCTTGACCTGGCCAAGGCATTTGACACAATTCCCCACTCTGGCACTTTGACAAACTCATGAGGTTAGGTACAAACCCATATGTCACCCAGTGGATAGCTAACTGGCTCACGGACCCAGGAGGATAGAATTAGGGAGTCCACCTCTACAAAGAGGTCAGTCACAAGTGGAGACCCTCAGGAATCTGTCCTTGGACTATACTTTTTGACATTTACTTCTCTGAAGTCAAGGCCAATGGCAATGGTCTCTGGCTGACTTAATTTGCAGATAATTGCAAATTAGGATCTGTCATTGAATCTCACACTGACCCAAATGTTCTCCAGGAAAGGTTAACACAGACAAACAACTCGAGTCAGTGCCATGGACTAAAAACTAAATGCCAAAAAATGCATAGTAGTATCCATTAGTAAATTATCCACCCCTGGTAAATATATTGACAACACACCCCTTAGAGTTGACCCAGTAGTCTGAGTCTTAGGGACACAGATAGACAGTAATCTAGTCTTTGACCATCACATGTCTACAGTAGTGAGGAAATTATTCTATGTTGCACAACTTATAGACAAAGGTATGGCATCTAGGGCCAAGGAAGTCATTGTTCCACTGTATTCGGCATTCATCAGACCTATCATTGAATACAGTGCCCCCTTTGGTATGGACCTAACCAGGCATATGCAACAACTGGGACATCCACAGTGGTTCCTCACTAAAGGAATACAGGGAATAAATAAAATGTCCTATGCAGACCGCTTCATGGCGCTATCCCTATATTCTGCCTCTTACGGGCAGTTGAGGGGATATGGGGCATTGTCAGACTCCAGTCTGATGGATCTCCTGCATATCCACAAAACAAGCAGCATAAGAATTACCCATTCTAAAGACTTAAACCTCGCCTGTGATATAAACAGGACCTACTAGACAGACCGGTATGTATGGCAGAGACTGCCAAATCTCTGGTACAGGCTCCCCATCCATGTGAAGCAGAGTTTCTCCCAAACCCAATTCAAGTGCAACTTGGACAATTAGATGGGGAACAGAAAAATGTATCCCTGGCTTGGCACCTATGTTTCTATTGGACACAGGCAGCCTGTAATGGTTCATCTCCCAGGCCCCTGCTTGTAAATGTTTCATCTTGCAAGCCCTTTCTTACACTTATCAAGGGTACCAGAACTTTTCAGAGATTTGGGATGCATGGATAGGTTTAAAAGGCCCTTGTTGTCACTAGCCTAGTAAACAGTTATAAACCTATGAACCTATTAGGGCCATTTGAGAGTGCAAGTAACTATAGCCACATTATTAACTGTGTAAACCTCGGCTACTTGAATGTGAAAAGAAATAATGACCACTGTAATGTATTTTTACTTTGCTACTGTTCGTGTGAATCAGATTTAAGTATACAGGTATATGTCACTCCTACAATCAAATGACTCACTGTGTAACACACACACACACACACACACACACACACACACACACACACACACACACACACACACACACACACACACACGCTCATTTTTCAGTAGGTATGCAGATGCAAGCGCTACACACATACACAAATACATATGTAGTTGCCCTGCACACACAACCTCAGTACTCTCACTCCATACCTCCTACTAGGAAGAACATGCTGCTGATCTTCAGTTTGGGGTGAAAGGACAGCCTACCCAGCTGGCTTAGCAATATTGTATTTCTGTTCTGCACTAAATGAATACATGTCTATTAAAAGTATTTTAAAGCTTAAAGCGTTAGATAATGTTCATATTTTTAGTTACATGTTTTTAGTTTTATTTTGATATGACATATATATTTTTATATATAATATATGTATTTACATATAAAAAAGGTTTTTCAAGGAAGGTATTTGTTTAAATAATGTATATGTTGGGTTATTATTTTATATAGTAGTGCACCAATATGTTTTTAATCTAGATTTTTATTTTAGGTTTTCAGTAGCAGTAAATTACCAATTGGAGAAATAATTAAATAATTAAGGATGTCAATTAAACATATATAAGGTTTGAAATGATGTTTGCAAGTTGTCTGAAGAGGTGGGGGTATTGACCTCTACGAAAGCGCTCACATTAAAAGCTCGCAATTTTAGCTGCTTGTTGCTTGGGGGGGTCTTCTGTTTCTGCATACGCCTGTTGCATTTTTGTACACACACACACACACACACACACACACACACACACACACACACACACACACACACACACACACTCATTTTTCAGTAGGTATGCAGATGCAAGCGCTACACACATACACCAATACACATGTAGTTGCCCTGCACCCACAACCTCAGTACTCTCACTCCATACCTCCTACTAGGAAAGACATGCTGCTGATCTTTAGTTTGGGGTGAAAAGACAGCCTACCCAGCTGGCTTAGCAATATTGTATTTCTGTTCTGCACTGTTCTGATGATCTGTCAGTTATTGCTAAAGTAGTCTCCTAGAAGCATTTTTGAGAGTAAAAAGCTAACGATCCAAGGAGACTACTTATGACACAGATAAGTGGACCACATTGAATGTATTTTATCCTCACCTCTGTTGTACCTACATGGCAGTGTTTGCATGCTGCATTAAAAAGCAAATGTGTGAGTGCCTGTAGAACTGCTATTTAATTAGGTAGGGGAGGAATAGGCATACAGAACACCACCAATAACTTTATTTTTTTTGCATTATTATACAATGTGGCTACAAATTTATAATAAATAGAGACTTGCTGGACCTTAAATGACAGGAGCATGTTTCACGGAGTGGTATTTCTGCCTGTATATTGCAGGAGACACACAGAAACAGCATGGTGGGAATGGAGCTTTCTTGATTTTTCTTAATTGTTTAAATGTAGCTACACTTTTTAGAATAAAACATTTTCAGACCACATACTATGCTACAGACATTGCTTAGCTTATGATCTGTAGGTGCAATATTTTATTTAATATAAAATAAATTATTTAATATAAAATAAGATTAAGTGGTGGAGAATCATCTCAGGAGTCAAAACGCATACCTCTCAACTGTACAGATTTTCGCAGAATGTCCAGATACTCTTGCACAAGCATGGTGTCTAAACACAGCTAATAACATGCAAGTAAACCCCAGATATTCAGCTGTATCACCAGTAACCGCTTAATTAAAAGTACTCAGCAATAAAAGAAACATCTGTCATTACAGATATCAGATTTATGCAGACTTTACTGCAAAAAATCTACATACCAGCATAAATCTAAACACAAATAACTAATAAAATATGAGGTAATTTGCCCTGACCCAGGACCTGCTTTATATAAAACTTTCTTGAGTCATCCTAATACTCCTTTCTGGAAACGCTTGTTGTTTTCAGAATAAAATAACACAAACATGTAGAAATGAATAGTACTGTACAACCTGAATATAATTAGAGTGACAGAAAACTGGTTTAAATCATACACAAAAAATGAAAAAATACTCATTCCTGACTATGACATAATCTGCAATAATTAAATTAGTAAAGAATCTGGTAGTGTAACTAGAAATGTTTAACCTTGTCATATATACTACACTCTTACCAAACACTGACCGCATTGAAATCCTAGCAGGTATACTTATAACTTAACACAGAAAAAAAAACAATACGTCTAGTAGTGCTGTATAGACAAAAAAAAAAGATTTTTTTCTTAGAAAATATCCATATGGAACAAAGTTCAGAAGTACTTCCAGCTATGTTCTAGTATTCAGACTCAGACACAGTCTGCTCTTTCTGCCCCATCATTTTTCAGGGTAGTGTCTGCTGGTGGCTGGACTGTCCACCAGGACCTTTACTCAGAACATAGATTCATAGGTTCATAGGTATTTATAAGCCTAGGCAGAATGTGTTGGTTTTCGTAGATTAGTATCCTGTGCCTCTGTCCAGCAGAGCCACTGAAGTGATCCCCGGAGTAAGCTTTCTGTTTCCCATCCACTCATCAAGGTTTCTTTTGAAGAGTGTTAGCGAGGAGCTTTGCCTAATGTAGATTGGAATCTTGTTCCAAAGCATGGGAAGTCTCTGGGACAGGAATCTATCCCTCCAGCACGTCCTATTTATTGTTGTGGTGAGGTTTAGCTCCCTAGAGCGTGTGGCTCGAGGGGATAAGGTTTTCTTTAGGTGGAGCATGTCCATCAATTCTGGGTTGGACATGTCCTTGTATGTCAGGTAGAGATCACCTCTAAGTAGGAGGTATGCAACCGAGTACAAATGGAGTTTCTTCAGTCGAGCTGCATAGGGCATCAGTTTGAGGCCAGTGATCCTCTTGGTGAGGTACTTCTGTGGTCTTTCCAGCTGTTGCAGGTGTCTTGTAAGGTACATTCCAAATGGAGCATTGTACTCTATGATGGGTCTGTTGAGTGATGAGTAGAGGGGTGCAATGACCTCTTTTGATCTGGATGTGGACCCTTTTGTGATTAGGTGGGCCACGTAGAAGGATTTGCTAACCACTTTGGCAATTTGGTTATCAAAGGTGAGATTACTATATACTTGGGTCCCCAGATCCCTTATTACATCTTCTGTATTTAGGAGACTACCACCTATGTGGTAGTTTGTGTGTACTTTGTTTTTTCCAAAGGGGATGACACATAAAAATCTACTGCCAATCATTAGCGAACCGGAGTTCCGCTGTGGCGACCCCTAACCGGGAAAAGCCGAAAGACACAACAACAACCCTTAGGAGGATGCTTCATCTCCTTTATGATGACATTTACTTCCCCCCTTGTTGTTGTATGGTCACCAAGATATTTATAAACCAAGTGAACTTTCCTCTCCGGAGTTCTAAGACATTTTTTATCTCAGCTTTTATGAATATTCTTGCAGACAGGTTAGTCCCTACACAGATTGCTTCATGCAAGATATTGTATATTTCTGGTTGATGGTTTCTAGCTTAATTCATTTTATGGACAGAGTTTTCCTTTGCATTTGCAAATTATCCATAGTTTTCCCAAGCCTCTTCTGAGAAACTTATTAACCCTCTCCTTACCAGGTCATGTCAGTCACTCTATGTGCCCCTGACCAGGTTTTGCTTCTAGTGAGCCTTGGTTTTCCTTGTCACTTAATAAGTTTATTCTTTCCTTAATTTATTGCATCCAGCACTTCCATCATTTAGTCCCAGAGATGAAAATTTTCAGTATTTGTGCTTGAGTTATTACAGTATCTTTAGATTGTATGAAGGATTTCATGCAGTTAATCTCATATGGCAACACTTGAAGAGGCTCATGTGTGTATGTTACACCTCTGGTTACTAATATAGCTGCAGTGGACACTGCCTGTATTACCTTTGGCCTAGTGCATTAAATAAATTGATGTTAATTGGACTTTTCATATTCTATTATTTGACCATCACTTATTCTTTTAAGGCATCCTGTGTTCTGTTAAAATGGCATATTGAGTAGCATTGTCACCTCATAGAAATAGGTTCTCCCACATTCATTTCTTGGCTAGGGTGCCTTTTGTGCAGAGCCTGCGTGTATTCCCTGTGATTGCATGAAATTTTTTCTAGGTACTCTACTTTCCTCCTGCATACCAATGATATGTGGTAGATATATTGATGACTGTAAATTATCTGTGGGTGTGCAGATGATGTGTGTATGATACAGAATAAAAGTCTGGCAATCTGTTAACATTCCCTACTTGCCCAGTAAACTCTTTGGGTGGCAACAGCTCTTCATGTGGTCACTTCAGGATTCAGATGAGAGTTAAAAGGAATGGATAGATGGATGTGGTTCTTTGTGTTCTTTATCCAACAGCCTGTTTACCATCCAGTTTAAATCTGTAGATTTAAGCAAGTTACAGGTAGTCTGCAGACTTCTATAGTAAAGATCTTTTCTAGCGAGGAAATTCACATTTTTTCTGTCTTCTCCTCCTCAAGAAATGGGTTCATGAACCCCAGACTGGCTTGGCATTGTTCACATTAGTATGCTGCATTTCACCTGTTATATCATTTAATTATGCTTAATCCTATGAATACAGTCATCTGTTTCTGAACTTCTTCCTTAGTCTCCAATGTGACTCCATCTCTATCAGTCTAGGGGTATGCATTATTGTCTGAAACCATTTGCTTTATCCTTTGTACCTGTAACTTTAAGGTATGTTTCAAGAATTATAACTACACCTCTGGTTATTGACATATAACTTTCTTAGCTGTACTTCACCCCTATGTCGCAATGCAAAATTTTATTTGGCAGTCCCTTCCCATTGCCTGCAAAGGATCCTAGCCCTTCTTTATCTGGCTGTCAATTAGAGAGAGAACCACATTCGTCTAATGCAATGCAATTAAGGCAATAATTGCCATAATAAGCACTCTTCCCACTACAAAAATGCTAACAACTCCAAAATCCTTAGCTCTCCTCCCCATCCTTCTAACACCTTTTCCCTTAAGTCTGTTTCAACTAGCTGTATTAAATCCTTACTCTCCAAACTCAAACCTTGCTCCCCCTCAGCAGATAATATTCCTTCCTACAGATTGCTGCTGAACCTCTAGCCTATCCTGTTTCCATCCTGATTAACTGATTCATCTCTGAATCATATGTCCCAGCAATATGGAAAATATTCTTTACATTACCTATACACAAAGGTGGTAATTATTCTGATATATTAAACTTCAGACCAATTGCTATACTGTCTCCCCTCTCTAAAATACTAGAGAAATTCATTCACAAGCAGATAATGCAGTACCTTCTTCAAGAGAGACTTCTAACACACGCACAACATGGATTCCGTTCCAAACAAAGTACCAGAATTGCTCTAATATACTTCATCAATACTGTATCTCTGGCCCATGACAACAATAAACTAGTTTCATGTCTATTCCTCGATCTCTCCAAAGCCTTTGACACCATCTCCCATCCCCTCCTCTTGGACAAACTATCCCATTTAAAATTCTCTCTTCCCACCATATCCTGGTATTCTAGCTGTCTCTCTAACCACCAGCAAGCTGTTAAATGGCACTCTGCACTATCTCCCCCCAACGTCTCAATGGGAGTCCCCCAAGGATCCATACTTGGGCCGCTGCTCTTTAATATTTTCACTAACCTACTTTACACCTCTTGTCCTCACTCCACAATTGTACAATATGCAGATGATTCAACTGTTATCACCATTGCTGACAATCCATCTGACCTCCACTCTATTATCCAAGCATTGTTCAATACCATAGAGACATGGCTTTGTGATAGCAAATTAATTCTTAACCCTAAGAAAACTAAGCTCCTACTCTTCCTCCCCAGAAACCTCATAAATCTCAAAACTACATTTTCCATCCAATCAAGCAATAACACTCTCATCACTGCTGAACCCAGCCCTAAACTGCTGGGAGTCATAATAGATGATCAGCTTAGATTTGATCTCCAAGTCTCCAATTCTATCAAAAAGACTCACCAGAAACTTGGACTCCTTTATTGCAGCAAAAGACATTTAACCAACACAGCCAGAATAACTCTCTCCCATGCATTTCGTCTTCCCACACTTCTTTATAGCTGTCAATTATTCACTAACCTGAACACCACACTCATTACTAAACTGGAAACTACCTATAATAAGGTGGCCAGATTCGCTGCAAACCAAACCTACAAATCTCACCATTGCTTATCCCTTAAACAATTGGGCTGGCATGAATTACCTCATTTGCTCCTACTACATCAACTGCAAATTATCCACTCTATCCTCTATCAACCATCTTTCTGTCCTAGCCTTCTATCTATTATATCTAAATACTTCCCTACCAGGACACTACATAGCTCAGACCAACGCTTCCTACAGATTTATAAACCCAAACCTAAAATAGGAAGTTTACTTTGTAATTATAACCCTGCTTCAAATTGGAACCAACTCCCCCAAGAAATTAGGTCCTTTGACCATACCAAGCATTTCAAGCTAGCCACTCGAAGATACCTAAGAAACAAATGATTCTGTAACTGTAGTCACCCCCTTGAATCAACCCTACCCCCTTTTTCTTATACTTCCTCCTCTATCAGCCCACTGCATTTCCTTATTCCCTATTTCTCTCACTATATCCTTCCCTTCTATTTTCCCTCTCCCTCATCTTCCTCTCCTCCCCTGCCTATCCCAAATAAACTTCTACCCCTCTGTCCCACTTTTAAACACCTCATCTTCATTCTATATCTTTTTGTACTTATACTGCATATAACCTAACAAGAAATATAACGCATTATTTCATTATTACATTGTACCTGAGTGTATTTTTCTATATGATTTATAGTAAATGTTATCTTGTTACAGTTTGTCTAGTTGCCTCTGATGATTTTTTAACTGCCTGTATGTATAATGTTTTCTCCCCAGGTCTCCACTGAAAATGAGCCAACCGCTCAGCTGGACTAACCCATGTAAAATAAATAAAATAACTTGCTTAATGTGGAGCTAACGTTTTATTTTCTTTTTCATCTACAGTCATTCATCTACATACTCTTGCAAATTTCTTATTGCGGGTCTAATCTTTGATGTTTTCTTTGTGATTTGCAGTTATTACCAACATCATCCCTGGACAATCTCTTCATGTCATCTCTATAAATATGAAAATTAGGAGGTTAAACATGAAAAATTAAATTAAACAATTCCTTCGATACCTTTGTAAGACATTGTGATGTCTAGTGTTCACTGTTTCAGCACACCATTGGAGGCAACATTTTTATAGATGTTCTTTAGTAGGATCCACCCACCCTTATGGGCTTGAAACTGTCCTGTGGTTATAGAGGAAGCTAGACCAGTCGTATTTCATATAAAAGTTGCGTTCATAGCAAAACTGCAGATGTGTAGAACCAAGTCCATCTTTCCCTACAACCAGTCCTCCTTCCACAGTATTCTTATACTTGGTTGTGGTTTCTCCCAGAAAGTATTATTTATTTCATGGGTTTTCTCTTTGCTTGCTTGACTTAATTGCTGGTTTGCAAATATCTGGAGAAGAATCCTTCTTTTTCCATTATTATGGGAAAAGAGGATTTTTTTAACCTGAGAAAGTTTTAGGTGTCTTGTCTGCCTTAAATCCTGTAAGATATAGGGAGATAAACCTGGTCCTAAACCTCTGTCATTATGGTTAAGTATATAGCTTTTATTTACTAACTATATATACAAAACCATGGAAAATAAGACAAATTATAGGATTCCTTGGAATTGAACTTGTGTGTATTCAGAACTATTACTCATTCCCTTTGAATGAAATTACTTCATAATTTTGTTATATAAGACAAAGCAATTAACTGGTTTCAGGCCTGCCTACACAGAAAAACCTTCATGGTTCAACTCAGCTCGAAGAGTTTGGCACACTCACAGCTACTGCATCCAAGGGATCAGTGCTCGGCCCATTGTTATTCTCAATTTTCTTAAACAATCTGCCATACTAGCTACTGAACTTGAATTGAACTCTCTGTACAGATGATAGCATAGTCTTTAAGATCCTGTAGCTCTCTAATTAAACCACAACAGCATCTTCAAACAGATTTTGCTCATGTAAGGAGTGTTTGAGCATAGATCCCACTCCTAATTCTAATGCTACAAGACTAAAATTGTCAGCATAAATGTATCACTAAGGCTGTGATATTGTTGTGGTTTATTTATTCTGCTCAAATAATGAAAATAAAGCAAAAAAAGTTGATTCTAGCAGTTTTGAGCTGCCACAAGGCCAGGTGAATGCTGGGCTAAGGGGGGCTGTCTTGAAATTAACACTGAGAATTTGCTGGCTAAAATGCTTATGGGTAGCATGGGCAATGAGATATCCGAATCAATAATGTCAGCTCTGTGCAAGAGTAATACGAATTTTCTGGACTGTAGATAAGAGAATGGAAAAAGCTGAAGCAGCACTGAGTTTTTACTCTGACCTGCTGATGGATTTAAAGGAGAGCATGATGGAGATGAAACACCGAATAACAACGTCATAAGCAGTGTTGAAACTTTTAGAGGCAAAAACTGTGGGTATATAAGATAAAAACAGGTATAAAATCATGTGCCTGAAGGGGTGAATTGTATGGGGTTCATGAAAGCTAAGTTGGTAGAATGGGCTGGTCTGCTGGGACAGGAGATTGGAGCTGAGAGAGAACCAGCTCATAGAAGGGAGGAATCTAGCAAAAGAAGTGAATCCCTGTTGGTATACACTTTGAAATCACACCAGCATTGACTTCCCTTGGAAAACAGTAATCAGCATTATGTTCCTCAGCATTTTGTGCTTCTGGCAACTGACACTGAAGGAATTTCACCTCGATCACCATTTTTCCACTGCTGAGGAGAACATTGATGCTAGAGTTCAAAGGTTAACTGAGTTAAGGTGATTTATAGGTCAGTTACTAATGGGAAATTGTAAATGCACATGCAACATTAAGGCTTCCTAGAGATACTTATATTCACATGAGAAACATGCATAAATAATATTGAAGATTAGACAAAATCATGGTTATCAAGGTGCATGTATGTCTTATTGAGACTTTGAAAGCATATCCTGTTTTTTATCAGACCTTACTCTACTGCTCATGAGAAAGCATGTCTACAAGAAATAATCATTTGTTGTCAGGGGAAACAATTTAAAAACAAAGTTGTTTTTAGACAGCCTAGGAGAGCTTTCCACACAACAAATGAATCATAATAATATTATAGAAGTGATATAAGGAAGTTATAAAGAATTTTCTAAAGACGTTTGTAGATCTTAAAAGTCATTAGGTTCAAATGTGGCCTGTTTCATGCAGAGCTGCTGAAGGCACAGGAACCAGTGATTCATAAGAAGGAAAGGGCTGAACTCAATATGCCGGGAGTTACAAGATAGTATAGATAAAATGCGAGGTTACAAGGTAGACAAAACGAAGAGCTCTCTTAGAATATTAAAGTTGGAAATAATACCTTAATGACTAAAGCACTTAGGTTTAACACTTGGACAACGAAAGGTGGAGATATTAACATGCAAGACTGCAGATCAAAGGACAGGGAGAGTTTGAGAGAAACCTCAGATATACCTGGATGTTTCGTACAACTTTATGACCAATTCGATGAAGCAGAGTTGGATTGGGGTGGAAAGACAAATCAAATAATGAAGTTTCTTTATAAGATCACATTTAAAAAACGTTTGGACCAGGATCAGGGAAACTGATGTCAAAAATTAGATGATGGAATTAAACGATCAGTAGCATAGCTAAGGTGGGGGTAGAGAGGTAACTGCCCTGGCTACAGTGTGTTGTGGAGGAATGTGAACAGCCAATCCCAATTTCTCTTAAATTCAATACCAGCTTTTAAAATCTGGTATTGCATTTGCTGTCAAGCCTGAGTGCAGTAGTGCTCTGTGTGGTCTAATCTGTAGCAGCAGCTTGCTACAGTTTAAAAATATTTTTTAACTAAAATCTGTATCACTCCATGCAGGCAGGTTATAAACTTCAGAAACTGTTGTTACATTTGTAGCAAGGAGTTTGCTGTAGTTTAAAAAAGAAGACATTTTTTTAACTAAAACATGAGTACCGTAGCATTTTGTGCAGCTAGGGTATAAACTAGAGCAGCAGTTTGCTACAGTTTAAAAGAAGAAATAATGTTTTCTTTTAATAAAATATGTTGAAGGAGGGTTTGGGGCAGAGCACAGAAATGGGGCCTGAATGGCTGGAGTAGGAGGAAGAGAGGACTTGTCCTGTATCTGGCCACCTGGTAGTGTGTCAGTAGAAGTAGAAGGAACATCCTTTTTTTTTTTTTGCTCTAAAATGGAAGAGTTGGGGGGGGGGTTAGATCTAACTGTAATAAGCTAATTGCTTATAATGTATCGATCGATGTATTACAGTGAAGTGCTTTTTCCTTCCTGCAAAAGAGAGGTAAAACACTTGGGTTAGATGGATTGTCACAAGATATATATGTAGTGTTTTATTGATGAACGGAACTAGCTAATTATGTTTCTGTAACTGAAGAGATCCCAGATTTGTGGAAACTATCTATCATAATAGTTATTCACAAACCAGACAAGGATCCTTCACAACTGGGGTGGTATAGACCAGTATCAATACTTAATCACAGCTACAAGTTATTTACGGCACTGGTTGCCATAAAATTAGCTCATATCCTTCTCTCTTTTTCCAATCTAAAACAGATGCTTTCTTACCCAATAGGAACATCCACGATAACATTAAAAACAAATATGTTGATAGAAGATAACAACATTGCTGATTCCGAGTTTAGATGCATAAGTGTTTGACAAGGTTTTGTTGGCAGTATTTATTTAAATTAGCAAGAGTAGTAATATTTCAGTGTTCCTATGAGGCGGGCACATTGAATACAAACTTTATATTATAGTACAACAGCACAAATAAAAATAGAAAATAGATGTTCCAAATGGTTTCACTTATCTAGAGGCCTAGGCACAGATGTACTCTTTCCCTTCGTCTATTTGTTATTTTTCTCAAACCCTTGACAAGCAGAGTGAAGCAGATACCAGTAGAGCATTATGATTTGCAGGAATTTACTCACAAGCTGGTGTTATATGTGAAAGATGTGCTTTTTTATCTGACAGATTCTGAAAGGGATTTGGAAGTGTTATATCAGGAATTTTGTCAGTATGATAGAATTGCTGGAGATAAAATAAACACACAAAAGAATAAAGCCATAAAGTGTTATTATTTACTAGTAATAGGCTTTCTAAAGACTATTTCTTTCTTAGCAACTGAAGTTAAAGTAAAAGATACACACACACACACACACACACACACACACACACACACACACACGCATATATATATGTATGCATATATATATATATATATATATATATATAGAGAGAGAGAGAGAGAGAGATGGAAAATGGAAAAATATTTTTTCTAGATGTGACAGAGAGAATTCACCCAGTTCAGTGGTTTATTCTGACACTAGTAATATATGCTTCCCTAGAGTTTACCTCTCCCTCCTTTGAATGAGTTAAGCACTACAACATGTATAAGGGTGGAACAAAAACCTTAAGGGACATGGAAAAGTATAGGCTAGCAAACAAAACCCCTGCAGGTGAAAGAGATGTCTGAGTCATGAATTATAATTTTAAGGTTGTTGTATACTACATTGGCAGAATTTTCCTATGTATTTATTTATTGTCAAAGTTTTAATATTGTTTTAAGCCTTTCTGTAAGTATGCAAGCTGTCAGGAAGTACTTTTTTGCCCCAAATGAGTGTTAATTTTCATATGTGCCATTAAAGATAACTTTTGTTGTATTTTGTTTGCAATTGGTTACATCAATAAAAAATGTCAAAGTTAAAAGAAAATATTTCAGCCTTACATAGAACAGACTCAAAAACATGGGTCTTATCATTTTGTACAGAAAAATAACTACAGTGTTACTTGTCAGCCGTCACAAACATAAAAATAATCCTACCTTTTTGATAGCAGATGCAGAAGGCTCACCCCTTCCGGGCCCTTCCTACTATTATCCACCAGAAATATCATGGCATAATATTTGATCAGCAACTAATATTCTCTACACACACTTAACAAATAGCTCAGTAAGCTCTAAGACAAATAAGGAGACACCTGCACATACTCTAACCTGCACCCATTCAAAACCCATAAAGCTTTGCCATTCAGATGCAAATGTCAAAAATCTAATATAGGTTCATAGGTGTTTACTAGGCTAATGACCACAAGGGCCTTTTTAAGCCTAGCCATGCATCCCAAATCTCTGATGAGTTCTGATACCCTTGATGAGTGGAAGCATGGGCCTGGCCACCTGGGAGATGAACCATTTTCAGTTTACCTGTTTGCATCAGAGATATAGGTGCCAAACCAGAGATGAAGTTTTGGTTTCTTATCCAGTTGTCCAAGTTGCGCTTGAATTGGATTAGGGAGGAATTTTGCTTTACATGGATGGGGAGTCTGTTCCAAAGACAGGGTAGTCTCTGAGATACATACCTATATCTCCAGCCGGTCCTATTTGTATCACCGGCAAGGTTTAAGTCTTTAGAATGGGTAATTCTGGTACTGTTTGTTTTCCACTTGTTGGATATGCCTGGTTAGGTACATACCACATTCAATGATAGGTCTGATGAATGCCGAATACAGTGGAACAATGACTTTCTTGGACTTAGATGCCATACCTTTGTTTATAAGTTGTGCAACATAGAATGATTTCCTCACCACTGCAGACACATGATGATCAAAGGCAATATTACTATCTGTGTGTGTCCCTAGGTCCCTGACTACTGGGTCAGCTCTAAGGGGTGTGTTGTCAATGTGATAGTTACTGGGGATGGATGACTTCCGAAAGGATACTATCATGCATTTCTTGGCATTTAGTTTTAGTCTATGACTCTAACATCAGTTGTTTGTCTGTGTCAGCCCCTCCTGGAGAACATTTGTATCAGTGTGAGATTCAATGATGGCTCCTAATTTGCAATCATCTGCAAATTTGTCAGCCAGAGACCACTGACATTGGCCTTGACCTCTGTAAAGTAAATGCTAAAAAGGAGCAGTCCAAGGACTGATCCCTGAGGGACTCCACTTGTGACTGGCATCTTTGTAGAGGTGGACTCCCCAATTCTAACTTCCTGGGTCCTGTCTGTGAGCCAGTTGGCTATCCACCGGGTGACATATGGGTTTGTGCCTAACCTCTCGAGTTTGTCAACAATGCCTGAGTGGGGTATCGTGTCAAATGCCTTGGCCAGGTCAAGGTAGGCAGTGTGAACAATTTTGCCCTCATCCATTGCTTTGGTGACCTTCTCAAAGAAGTCCACCAGGTTGAGTAGACATGATCTGCCCTTGACGAAAACAAACTGGGTTGGGTCCAGTGTCTGGAGGTTTACTATATCTCTATTGATCATGTCCATGATAATTCTTTCCATGGCTTTACATATAAAGACTAGTGAGACTTATAGGTCTGTAGTTTCCAGGGCCTGTAGATGGCCACCTTTGTGCAGAGAGATGACTGTTGCCTTTCTCCATTCATGAGGCATGAAGCCTGTTTGGAGGCTACAGTTAAATAGTAATTCCAGAGGCCCTGATAGGTCACATTTCATGCTATTTAGAAGGCATCCTGGGATATTGTCTACGCCATTTGATGCAGTGTTATTGGTCTTAGAGAGAGCATTAAGGACCTGTTCCCTAGTGATAGTGGGGGAAGTTATATTCAATGATATTTCCTGAGGGAAGTTTGAGAGGAGAGAGGAGTAAAGCTGGAGTTGAATTTATCAGCCAGGAGGTTTGCTATATCTTCTGGGTCAGTATAGGTGGCTCCATTTACAATGGGCTCTGCACATAGTTGTGTACTGCTTTTGAGTTTGCGGACATAGCTAAAGAATGCTTTGTGGTTGTCCTTGGCCTGGGAGGCCAAACCTACCTCACATTTGGCTTTGGTAGACTTTATTTGCCCTCTGAGTTGCTTGTTTAGTTTATTGAGGGTGCGTTTATCCTTCTGGATGCTGCACCTCCTAATCTTTTCCATGATTTTCTTCCTGCTGTTATACATCCGATTGATTTTGTGATTCCACCAGGGTGGCTTATTTTTTGAGTTAGATCTGTACTTCTTCCTGGTGGGTACAGCTGCCTCTATGCAGCTATTAACATGCTTGTGCAGGGTTTCTGTGAACTTGAAAATTTTCCAGTTTCTCACTTAATAGCAGGAGGTTAGCCTTAGAATAGTTCCTGAATATTCTGGGTTTAGCTGGGGATCCAGGTTTTATTTTTACATCAAAGGAGACCACTTTGTGGTCTGACCTTACCAGGGAAGGCATTACAGTAGGGGCTGTGCAGCAATCTCCCATATTAGTGAACACCAGATCCAGTATGGTTGCACCCCTAGTTGGAGTATTGACTATCTGGTCCAGGGAGTTCGTGTTTACAAAATTCAGGAATCTCTGTGCATGTACATTTGATGTCATATAGGATTCCCAGTTAATAGTGGGGTAATTAAAGTCACACATGAATATGGTATTGGGTTGGATGGTTAGTGTTTCTAATAAGTTTAAATACATGATATGGGTCTCCTGGGTCATAGAGGGGGACCTATAGCTTGCAAGGAAGTGGTATTGGATTTCACCTATGGTGATTTGAACACGGAGCAGCTCAAGTGCATTGTCCTGTTTGACCAGCCTTGAAGTATATTTATTTTTGATGTAAATAGAGACACCTCCACCTTTAGTCCCTGCCTGTGAAGTAGCTGGTCTAAATGTGTGGAAGACATTATAACCCTGCACTGTCGGTGTGCTGTCCGTAGCTTTAAACCACGTCTCTGAGACTGCAAGGCATCAGCATTCTGTAGGGTAAAGAGAGCTTCCAGAGAGTGGAGTTTTTTTGTTTAGGCTCCTAGCATTGAGTAGTAATACCTTTAGATTTTCTTGATTTTGATTTGCTATGTCTGAAGTACTTACCAGTATTAACAGTCATTTGGCCCAAAATACAAACACACTGCAAAGTTGTTGTCAACAGAGTATGCCAATTCACTTTCTTCACAAGCCCCCAGGAACACTTCTGTTCCTCTTTACAAAAGGCTAACTAGCTCCATAGTTCAGCATGATCTACCCAACCCTTTAATTGTTTGACTTTAAAGAGCTTTAAATGCAAATAGTTTCCAGCCCTAGCATCCAGATTTCAGCAGAGTTATATTATTTACCTACAAAGATTATCCATGGATGCCTCCCTAAACCTTGTCAGACCAACCTTTATCAAGTCCATAGGGTGAAAAAGCATTCACAAAATTAGCACCAACCTCATGGAATAGCCTTACACAATAAATCAAAAGAAAGTCATGAAATACCTTAACAGGCTAGGATTATGACAATAAAAATTGCCTATACAAACATAATTACCATGCTGAAATACTACATAAAATTGACTATACATACATATGTATTTTATATATATATATATATATATATATATATATATATATATATATATATAGATATAGATATATATATAGATATAGATATATATATATATAGATAGATATGCACACACACACACACACACACACATACACACACACACACACACACACACACACACACACACACACACACTTATATTTCTTTAGGCCATTGATAAACATTGATCATCAGTAAACATGTTGAACCAGTTCGTCTGCTATCATTATCATCTAAAAATGAAATCATCACATTAAAATGCATTATAGTTGTGATCACCTAAAATAACCACAGACTTTGTTTTTACATGGGAGGCTTTGCCCCCCCCCAGCACCCTCATGGTCACACAACCACTGAGAAAGATGTAAACTCCATTCAATAGAACTGTCATAGCTTGTAATATAATGTGACCACTTGCAAAACAATAAAAATTGCCAAAAACAGAAGCATGGAAGAAATGTGTGCTGCAACGAAAAAAAAAAAAAAAAGAAATATATATATATATATATATATATATATATATATATATATATATATATATATATGGTTCCCATTCAGAAGCCTGAAACATCATAAGCCTGAAAATCAAAATCCTGAAACCAAAAGCCTGAAAATTCAGAATCCTGAAAACTCAAAATCCTGAAAGCCCAAAATCCTGAAAGACCAAAATCCTGAAACTCAAAATCCTGAAAACACAAAATAGACATACTGATGTCATTGTGGCTTTGCTATTGTTAGCCCTGTGGTGTTAGGTCATGCGTTGGGGTCAGGTAAGTGTGTGGTTGGTTTTATTTTAGGGTTAGGGCGGTTTAAGTGAGTTAGGGTTAGAGCAGGTTAGGTATGTATGCAATAGTGACAAATATTGCGGTTAGGCTCGATTGAATTGAGTTAGGTTTAGGGTGCGGGTCAGGTGAGTGTGCGATAGTGACGGACCTTAGGGTTAGGGTTAGGGTCAGGGTCAGTTGGTAGATATTAGTGTCTTTATAGTGACATATTAGCATTATTTGTGTTTTCAGGATTTTGAGTTTCAGGATTTTGGTCTTTCAGGATTTTGGGCTTTCAGGATTTTGAGTTTTCAGGATTCTGAATTTTCAGGCTTTTGGTTTCAGGATTTTGATTTTCAGGCTTATGATGTTTCAGGCTTCTGAATGGGAACCATATATATATATATATATATATATATATATATAAAAAGTATACACACATGGTGTCTATATCACGTTATCGAAAGTTTACTTAATCGAAACATTAAAGGTTGAACTTTATTGATCGATTAAGTAAAACATCGAATAACATAAAAAAATAAAATAAAATAAAAAAAATCTAAATGGCGTAGGCAGGGGGGGCAAGCCCCCTGCACCCCCCCCCCACACACCCCCTACTTAAATATACCAACTCTGAGACCGCACTACATTGAGGTAAACAGAAATCTCCCTTTACAGAGATTTCCGTTTACTTGCACGATGATCTTCACTTTCGATATTGTCGTGCCGACAATATCAGACTCGATATTGTCAGCTTATGACAACGTGAAGCAGGCCCCACACATAAGTGAGTGAGTGCATGAATGTGTAAGTGCATGAGTGAAGACAGCAAAACATTACAATCACATTTGTAAGCTTTAAGACTGTATTTTTTTCTCCCTTACCCCTCTCTCTTCTTCCATTTGGTCCATTAGCCTGTTTGTTCCCCTGGGAAGTGAGAACACTACAGCTTATTTGTCAAGGCCTAAACACTCTACATCAGCAGATCTGGCTTTTAAGCCATACGACTTTTTTTTCGTTATATGCCTTCTATATTTCTACCCTAAATACACCATCTAGCCCTTCTATAAAACTAATGTCTTGGTGTCTGCATTCAGTAAATGAAAGAAAATCTGTTTCTCTTTCTGCTACATGTCACTTGTTCTGTACCAGCTATAAACTTATTGCTCTCTATTAACTGCAAGAATCCTCTCCAAAAAACAAGTATGCATAAATCCATAGTATACTAAAATCCTTCAAGGAGGAAATATACACCCTAATCCTGGCCCCACCTATCACAATGAGCACAGACATTATTCTCTCCCACACACTTCACTAACCCAACTACAGCCAGTCCCCAACCCTGGTGATCTAATTTCTGTTGCAATAAATGTTAAAAGCACAAGAAATAAAACTGCTGAACTACATGCCTGGATTACCCAACATAAACCTTATGCTCTTGCTGTATCTGAAACTTGGCTTAAACCCAGCATAAACAACTCTGAAGTTGTGCCTCCTGGCTATAATATTATCCTTAATGACCATATAAAAAGGAAAGGTGGTGGTATTGTTTTTATATTTCCCAACACCTGCTACATTTCCCCTTATAGCAAACCAGCACCAACATTCAGTTCAGCAGAGCTTCTTGTTGCTTTCCTCAAAATAAGCAATTATAAACAAATATGTATTACTGTCCTTTATATCCCTCCTGGTGACAATACAGCTATACTGGAAGATATCCTACATTGGACATCCATAACATTTCCACAAGAAAAAATATTACTAGGTGATGTGAATATCAATTGGTTGGACATAAATTCTTATCTCCCCCACATCTAGCATGAACCTATATGGTTTGACACAACTAATTAATAGCCCTACACATTATAGCAAGACATCAAATTCCCAAATAGACCAGATCCTAGTATCAGACCCTAGCAAATACACTACCACAGGTACAATGTCTGACTCTCTCAGTGATCATCTCCCAATCAATGTGACTAAACATCTCACACATCCAGTTAAACAGCATATTTATAAAACAACGGGTCTACTTCACTTCACTGACACGCCACAAAGCCGACACCCAAAACACCGAGACCAAAAGAACGAAAACACACAATACCGACAACTCACAAAACCGAACACCATAACACCGACACCCAAAACACCGGCACACAAAACGTAAACTACACATTACACACAACTATATATGCACTAACCTTAACCCAAACCCTAACCCTAAGGTCCGACACTACAGCACACTTACCCTACCCACACCCTAACCCTAACTCACTTAACCCACCCCTAAACCTAAAGTCCGTCACTATCGCACACTTACCCTACCTGCACCTTAACTCACTTAACCCACCCTTAAACATAAAGTCCGTCACTATCGCACACTCACCCTACCCGCACCCTAACCCTAACTCACTTAACCCGCCCCTAAAACTACAGTCCGTCACTATCACACACTTACCTTACCCGCACCCTAACCCTAAGTCCGACACTACCGCACACTTACCGAGTCGCGCTCACACATTGCCCATGTCGGTGTTTCGGCTGTCGGGATTTCACCTGGTCAATCATCTGCGTCGTCGGTCTTTTGGTCTTGGTGTTTTGGGTGTCGGCTTTGTGGCGTGTCTGTGAAGTGAAGTAAAACTTTTCTAAATATCCTATATAGCACCTCCTAGGAGGAAGAGAATCAAAACAAATAGTGCGAGTTGGCTATCCAAAAAGAGTAGACTGCTAATGCAGGGATAGAGAAAAAGCTTGGAAAAAATAGCAAAAATAAAAAACACCTCAATATCTTAAAAACTTCAGAATGCTTCACAATCATACTAAAAAGCAAATAAATAAAGTAAAAAAAAACTATACTATAATAAGTTTCAGAATAATACTAAACACAACCCTAAAAAAATGTGGACATCCATTAAAGAAATCTTACATCCCAGCCAAAAATTCATCCCAGACCCCTTTCCCAATAACCCACCATTCGAAACTGCAATGCAGTTCAGCTCCTATTTTACATATTGTATAGCAACTTTAACCAGGGATTCCTTAACATCTAAGCCCAACCCTGCCCAACAGACACATATGACCACATCCACTTTCACCTTCAAATCTGTGCCCATATCCTATATAAAACTACACTTAAATAAACTTTAACTAGTCTCTTCTTCAGCTGATGACCTTCCAAGTGAGTACCTAAAAACAGCAGCTAATAGCATTGCCTATCCTGTCTCAATCCTTATAAAGAGGTTGGTCCAGCAATGCCACATTCCCACTCTCAATGAAAAAAGTCACACATTAATAACTTTAGATCTATAGCAATCTTATCTCTTTTCACCAAAATACTCTGCTAGACTATCTCCTGCAGGAAGAACTCCTATCCCCTACACAACATGGCTTCCATCCTTCCCATAGTACTACCACTGCCCTTCTAACCTATATAGATATGCTAATAAAGCTAGAGGTACTGGCAGACTAGTCTCTTCCTTATTTTTAGACTTGTCTAAAGCCTTCAACACAGTTTGTCACAGCAAACATCTACTTCAAATGTCCTTGCTAGATTTCTCAAAGTTTCAGCCCACTCTGCTGTGGTTCAAAAGCTACCTGTTCAATATGTATCAGTCAGTTAAATGGCACTCCATGCTCTCTCTTTACCTCCCAGTCAACACAGGTATATCACAAGGCTCTATCCTTGGTCCTCTCCTCTTTAACATTTTCACTAACACCTTCTATGCATCCACACAACAGGCCACCATAATACAATATGCAGATGATTCCAGTCTCATTTGCACATCTAACAACATGGTACACTTCCAAAAAATTACTCAGGAAGCTTTAACAGGAACTAAACTATGGCTTTGTAGCTCACAACTTATGCTCAATCCAAAAAAGACCAAACCACTGTACTTGGCCCTCATCAGATCAATAATCATGTACAATGCACCTTTCAGCACATACCTGACCAGGCATTTTCAACAACAGGAGTGGCCTCAAGGGTTCCTTACAAAAAATACAAGCTGTAAATGTGGATGGACTAAAAGCCTTATCCCTTTATGCTGTCTCCTACTGAGTATTAAGGGGTGATCTTTGCCTAACCAAAATGGCACTCTCAAATCCAGCACTGATGGAACTGTTACACATTAGCAAGACAAACTGCATGAGGAGTCCTTGTTCCAAGGTTCTAAACCTGGTCTGTGACATGAACAAAACATGCTGGACAGACAGATATGTGCCTCAGAGATTACCCTTTCTCTGGAACAGTCTTCCTATTCATGAAAAACAAAGCCCTTCCCTGACCCTCTTCAAATGCATCAATGGATAGGGAATCATAGGGGTGGCACCCATGTCCCTTATGGACAGGGGCAGTCTGTAAAATTGTCAAAACGCATAGGCACAGACCTAAGTCATCCTCTAGCCCTTAGGGATGGAAAATTGGGTAAAATCCAGGTAATAATGACTTGCCATATAAGGGCTCTTGAGCTGTTAGTCTACTAATCTCCTATGAACTTATGAACCTATAAATATTAGAAGCATAAGAAATAAAACTATTGAACTACAAGTCTGTATTACCCAACACAAGCCTGATATTCTCACTGTAACTGAAACTTGGCTTAAACCCAGCATAAATGACTCCAAAGTTACACCCCATGACTACAGTATCATCCACAATGACTGTATAAAGAGAAAAGGTGGTTATATTGCTTTAATATTTCCCAACAACTACTACACTTCCCCTTACAACATACTAAAACCAAGATTCAGTTCAGCAGAGCTTCTTATTACTTTCCGGAAAATAAACAGATATAAGCAAATATGTTTTACTGTCCTTTATATTCCTGCTGGCAACAATACAGCTACACTAGAAGATATCCTACATTGGATATTCATAACATTCTACAAGAAAAACTGCTACTAGGTGATATCAATATCAGTTGGTTGAACATAACCTCTAACTCCTGTGCATCCAGCGGAAACTTAAATGTTTTGCATAACTAATTAATGGCCCCACACATTATGGCAAAATATCAAATTCCTTATTAGACTGGATCCTAGTATCAGACCCTAGTAAATTCACCACCACACGTACAATGTCAAACCATCTCACTGACCATCTTCCAGTCTATACAACCAGACATCTCACACATTCACTTAAACCATGTTTACAAAACAACAAGCAACCTAAGTTTAAGCCAGAAATATTCATTGCTACCTTATCATTTATCAACTGGAACATCCTAAAAAATCCTCACCTTAGATGATGGTGTAAATGAATTGAATACAACTTTCCTAAATATCATAAATAGTCTTGCACCTCCTATAAGGAGAGATTAAAAACAAATAATGCAGTTTGGCTATAGCCAAAAAAAGAGTAGAATGCTAATGCAGGATAGAGAAAAAGCATGGAAAGAATAGCAAAAATATAAAATACTACAGTATCTCAAAAACTTCAGAATGCTCTGCAACTATACTAGAAAGCAAATAAATGAAGACAAAAAACTATACTATAATAGCATTCAGAACAATAGTTCAGATCAACCATTACATAAATCTTACATTACAGCCAGAAGTTCAGCCCAACACACATTTCCCAATAACTGACCCCGCAAAACTGCAATATAACTCAACTCTTATTTCATAGGTAGTATAGTATTCCAGACCAAAGATTCCCCAACATCTTTTCCCAACCCTTCCCAACAGCCATATACCACAACATTCACTTTCACCTTCAAATGTGTGCCCACAGCCAATATAAAATACTCTTAAACAAACTCAACCATGCTCTACTTCAGCTGATGACCTTCCACGTGAGTACCTTAAAATAGCAGCCAATAGCATTGTCTGTCGTGTCTCAGTCCTTATAAATAGGTCAATCCACGAAGCCCATGTTCCATTAGGAAGAAGGTGCACATTATTCCTCTACACAAAAGAGGACGTTTAACTGACATCACTAACTTTATACATAAAGCAACCCCCCCCCCCCAATCTCCAAAATTATTGAAAAAAATATATTCAAAAACAATTACTAAACTATCTCCTGGAGGAAGATGTGGTATCCCCCAACACAACACAATCTGTCCCTCCCAGAGTACTAACATTGCACTTCTGACCTTTACAGATATTGTCAATAAAGATAGAGAGAACAGCAAACTAGTCTCCTCCTTATTTCTAGACATATCTAAAGACTTTGGCTCAGTTCGTCACAGCAAACTTCTACTCCAGATTTCATCACTAGGTCACTTAAACAGTGCTTTAATAAAGTGGCTAAACGTGCAGCAAATACTCCTTTCAGAACCCACCACTGCATGGCACTAAAAAGCCTACTTGGGCTAGAACTAATCCATCAACTATCATATACACAGCTTCTTACAACCTATAAAATTATCCAATATCCATACTCTTGTCCAGCACTAAATACCATTCTGCACAACTATGTTTCCACTCAGCCATTATGATCCATTGACCAAAAACTTCTCTCTCTCTCTCTCTCTATCTATCTCTCTCACACTCTGTTTCTCTGGCCACAAATCTATCAAATCTGCTTGGCATAGTCTGTAGTCACACCATGTTGTTAAGGCCTAGAACTATTTACCTATGTCCATTAGGTCAGTACCCTCCCTCCAGTCTTTTAGAACCATTCTGAAATCCTTACCAGCCAAAATCTGACTCTGATTTGCTCAACCCCCAGATAAACTAAATCCATAAATTTGAGTAAGTAGCTATTCTTATCGTATTCCTCCTTACTCTCCCTTCTTTACTCACGTTCTAACTTCAACCAGCTCTTCCCTACATACCTCTCAAGTGTACCTCATTACGAGGAATGTACCTCATTTGGGGTCTTAAAAAGTTCATGCTCCTTGAAGTTCCTCAAAGTTCCACATTGAAAGAGTCTGTCACATATTCAGTGTTAGGAATTTTTTCAAGTGACATCCATGATAAATGGAAATTAATTATATTAATTCATTAAAGGACCTTCTTTATAAGTAAAACCAGCATATTTTAACCATCCTATGATGTTCCTAGTTGAAGTTGTTGGTAAGCTGTTAACAAGTGTTCCACATTTTGCCCATTTGTTCCACATTATGAAGGCGAGTGTTCCTCATTTTGGAGATGGAAAGTTGAGAGCTATGCCCTAACTCTCTATCTAAAGATGCCATAAGCATATTTTTCTCTCAATTTAATTTGCAATTTCTGTTCTTATTATACTAACTTAACTTTAATTTCTCTAATCTGAATAAAATTTCTGTAAATTTTAAATTATTGTCATGTAAATTGAATCTGCTTTTAACTAATGCTGTGGCATTATGTCTAATTTGGTATATTTATTTAAACTTTAAATGTTTTTGTATTATTTTTGAAGTTTGTAAAATTCATGTTCTTAAAATGTTTTTGCAGTACTTTGGAGCTTTTCTCCCTCAACCTCCACTGAAAATGGGCACCTACCCAGTTCGGACTTACTGGTAATCAAATGTCAATAAATAAATAAACAATTTTTATGTAATATAATGATATGCTTCTGTTTGTTGCATTGATCTAATATCTGTAACTGTATAGTCACTATTTGCTATTCTCTGCCAGTTTGGCCTGGTTCATGGCTGAAAATGGAACTTGGACCAGCCCACAAACCTGGTTAGCATATCAGTAAATAAAATAAATAATATATCGGTTGAAATAGTCTGTTCTGTATAGTTTTACAATATATGCATTCTATAGCTCTGCCCTTAATGCCCCAGGTAACCATTCTATAACCCTATAGATCTCAGCTAAACTTTTTGGCTTCTTTGCACTCCAACATTCTTTTATACCTCATTTGATTTGCCTTTTGAAACCTGAGACATTTGGCTGTTAACAAGTAAGGGTCTAGGATTCAACTGCTTCTGTTAGGTATTTGCAGTTTTCACACTTTCCTGGATACTTCCAAACCATCCAGTAACCTATAGGTTTTGGGGCCAGCTATATTTAATAGTACTAAAGTTTTTTAACATTTGAATTATCTCTGGCTTCATAATAAAGTTCTATTTGTTCTATTCTTTCATTATAAACTATCTGGTTTTCCTTGGTAGTGTAAGTCAAAGTAATATAGTCATCCTGTTCAACCATTTAAAAATTATCTTCATGTTTTGATATTTGCTGCTTAAGCTTTGTGCCATATCTAGGCAACTGTTCATATGCTACTTAAAGTATCAGTGATAATTGTTCCAATACAGAGCCTTATAAAGAATGATCTGATATGGGGAGTTCCAGCCTTGTCAGTCAGTAGGAATAAGGCTTGAAAGGCTTAGACAGCCTGGTATCTAAGACTTTCCCAAGCTACTGCCCCCTCCCACTATACCCAAAATGCTTGGCAAAGAAGGAACTTCTTCAGATATCTTTTGCATGTGGTAAGTAGTCATCTCTAAAATGCTCCCTGACTACTGTAGCATTTTCTTAATATTTCTGTGGAAACTGTATAGTTTCTCCTTGTTTATGATCTACCCAAATCATCAATGCTTCCAGTTTGATTCCATTGCTTTGGAAGGCTTTTTTGAGATTCAGATAAGTGATTTTTGGTCTCTTTCTTTTACTTTGAGGTCATTTCTTTCTTCAGCAGTACTGTAGCTAGGACAGGGTAAAGGGAGCAACTGCCTCAGGTGCAAAATGTTGGGGGAGTGATTGTCTGATCCCGATCACTCTTTAATGCACATAGGCTTTTAAAATCCAGTATTGCATTTGCAGTCAAACTTGAGCACTTTGGCACACTGTGCTCTAAACTGTAGCAACTGCTACTGACCACTGTTTGTAGCAAGTAGTTGCTACAATTTAAAAGTAAAACAATTTTTTTTAAACTACACACTGAGCACTGTAGCTGTCTGGGAAGGGAATGACATTGAGCTAAGAGATCTTCATCCATAGTAATAAAGCTGCAGAGAAGATCTGAGGTAATTCATTTCTAGGAAAGGATTATGGGTAAGGGGAGGAGCCTGAGCTCTGAGGAGGGAGGGAGAATGTGTCTCTCTGGCCACCTGGTTGGTTTTTGCTCTTCACTTGAAGAGGAGAGAGGGTGGGATGCTAGTTTTGGGACCATCAGAGGGTGCTAGTTGAACCAGCCATGACTCTGACCACCAGTTTCCTCCTTCCTGCCTCCCCTATTGTTAAAAAAAGAAAAAAAACTTCTTAATTCTTTACATACAGTTACCACAGTTTCTCTCCTTCCTTCCTTCCCCACTTTGGGCAGTTGTGCCCCGCAACAAAATTGTAAAAATGGCAAATGTCCTGAGATTTTAGGACAAATTTTTCTATATTTTATGTAATAGTTGCATAAAGCAGTTATTCTGCATCTGAATCATCTAAATGTTATAAGAAACAGACTAAGCAACTAAAATGCTGCAAGAATAAGCTTTTATTTAGGCAGAAAAGTGAAGTTCTGTCCTTTGTGCCATCCATGGCTATATTTTGGCCTGCAAAATCTGATGTTTGCACCACAGTTGTCCCACTTTGGGCATTTGAAAAGGTGGCAACCCTACCTTCAGGTAATTTTACAGCTTGGTTCCTGTATAGTAATTTAGACTGTATTCTATTATTACAGTAGTTTTATGGTTGCTGTTGCTTAATTTTTTTTCTGTTGGTGTGCAGGTGTTTCCCTACTCATGACAGGATGGCAAGATATGCACTCTTGCTTCAAAAAATGCATCTCTTGTGGGTGTAAAATTCCCATTCATGCTGTTCATGTAAAATGTGTATATTGCTTAGGGGCCTCACATCTCTATGAAAACTACCCTGCCTGTGCTGCTTTTGGGGCCACAGCCATCACTGAGAGACAAAATAAACTCATGCTTAGGAGGCTTCTCCCTGCCACAGCAGAAGTTCTTCCTTCTCAGTCATCATCTTCTTCTTCTTCTTTTTCACCTTTATTGAAGAAGACATCTGATAAGAGGAAAGGGAAGAAGACTAGGGATAAAGAGAGAAAAAAGGACAAGGAATGGGAGAAGGAGAAGCACAAAGAAAAGGACTCCACCAGGAAGTGTTCACTAAACCAGTTAGCTCTGTTTAGTCCTGCTCTGAAGATTCCAAAGATGTCAGATCTGTCCTCATCTCTGGAGTCTGTTGCATTTAGATCTTATACACTTCCTTTCCCAGAGTCCATGTTCTCTCCAGAACTGGTAGCCCTAGGTATAGATCTCCCTTTTTGCAGGAAAGATCTTTTCAGAGAGTATCAAGACCCTCTTTCCCAGCTTCATCTTTGAGATACCTGTGGTCCTCCAGGAATCTTTCTAAGCTAACATTGACAGAATAATAAGGAAGCTCCTGAACACCCAGATCCTGCTGGGGAGTTCTCCCAGCACCAGCTTTTGTTGAAGGGTCCCCTCTGATCATTACTCCTTCCTCAATCTGACCTTTGGTTTGGGATACTTGTGTCTAACTGACTTTATCGACTCCAACCATTTCTATGACAAAATCGACTCTGAGTGCTGCAGATATTGATGGGTCTCAGAGCCAACGGGGTGGATTGGTGTCATGGGGATGGTGTTGATTCTAAAACTTTCAGACCCATCTTTTTCTCTCAGTGTTTCAGCTCTTGACAGATTACCCTCCACATTGGCTTCCAAGCTGTGCCAGATGGGTTCTCAGAGCTTGCCATTGTCAGGTTCATTGGATCATACAGGGGCAGCATCTGCTCCTGGGTCTTCCCCAAAGCATCCCACTGGGGAAGTCCACTGAAAGCACACATGCAAAAAGAGGCATGTGGACTCCCCTTACTGAAGATACTGATTTTGATAAGGGATAGGGTCCCTTAGACCCCCATTGAAGATGTCTCCTTTGGTGAAATCTTTGAACTACTCAGACAGAAAGTGAGGCAGTCTACTATACCCCCTCAAAGATTTTGGTGCTGACCTGTCTACCTCTTAGGTGGTCCATTTCACTGATGAACTGGTTGACCTGGTTTCAATGAGAGCTTGAAAGGAACTGGATGTGACTGAACCTATCCCAAAACACCCAAAATAATTCTAGTTCCTCCTAAAGATATGCCCTTCTGGAGCAAGTGTTCCACTTTCAATTCTATGGTGTTAGTGGCAGCCACGAAGAAAGCACTCAGTGGAGAGAAGTCTACTGTCCATTCCACTAACAGAGAGTCCAGGGATCGGATGGATATGGCAACTGCGTATATGCCTCAGCGCTGAATTACTTAGCCCATGTTACACACTTTCAGAGAGACTTAACTAAAGAACTGTCCAAGTCCATCTCCTGTTCCTTGTCTGTGGAATTTAGAAAATCAATTAATACGCAGTTGGTTACACAACAATCCCTATCAAATGTGTCCATGCACTTTATGTACAATGCAGCTGATAGCATGCCAAGAGCAGCAGACACTTGAACACCTGTTCACCTGCATGTCTGCATGCATCTCTGACTTTGCTGAACACTTCAAGACATCCTTCAATAATGCTCCTTATGATGGGTCCACATTATTTGAGCCCAAAGTTAAAAAGATGCTGTCTTAAAGCGAGGAGGATGAGGGCAAGACCTTGTCTGTCATTATGAAATGTTTTCTACCGGTCAACAGACTTTCTGTAAAAAAACAGAAAGGAAGTAAGAAATTCTGGTTCTGCAAATCTCAAGGCTTTTCTCTGGATGCTTCCAGTATTAGACCCCCAGAGGCAGAGAGGGGAATAATCATAATCGATGTTAGACTGCAGAAACAAAGCTTTCAGGGTCTTTTCTCTGACAGGCCATTTCAAAGCTTCTGAACAAGTGTTCGATTGCTGCTCTCTGGAGGCAATCAAAGGGCATTTGTCTCCACATCCATAGACTGAACATCCATCACCCAAGATCATAGGATCTTAGGAGGTTACTAGGCTAATGGCCCTGTGGCCCTTACAAGCCTAGCCAAGAGTTTATCCCCAAAAAAGAAACCTCAGTCAGCACCTGTCGCCCCGTTAATGATGGACAAAGGTGGATGTATAAAGATGTATGGATACAGAGAATCATAACAAGAGGCTAAATGGTACCATTTCTTTGTCATCCCCATTCTAAAAGAAAACTTCCTGATGTCCCATTGACAGAACAGAAAGCAGCAGCATAAGAAATAAAAAAGCTGTTAAACAAGTCATCCAGGAAGTTCCACTAGACCAGCATGAATCTGAAGCCTACTCAAGTTCTTTTTTGGGCCAAAGAAAAAGGGGGACATCAGGCCCACTCTGGAACTCAAACACTTGAATCACCATGTAAAACAGACAAAGTTCCAGATGGTCATGATTCAGTACATCCTACCATTATTAAGGAATGATGATTGGATGTGCTCAGTACATCTTCAGAATTCATTCTGTTATATAAAAATGGACAGATTCTCCAAGAGGTTTCTCCACTTTCGTCTGAGAGCCAGTTATTTCCAGTTCTGAGCCTTGCCCTTTGGTCTCACCATAGTCTCCCGGGTGTTTGCCAAATGTATAGCAGTGGTTGCAGCTCATCTCAGGGGTTCCAGATGTTCCCATATCAGAACAACTGGCTCATAAGCACTCACCAGGAATCTTCTTATACAAGCCTGGGACTCTTTGCTCCACTTTTTTCTCAATTGAGGATAACTGTCAGCCTCACAAAGTCAAAACTACACCCGGTCCAAATGATAGAGTTCATCGGAGTCTACCTAAATATAAAACTGCAGATAGCCAGGTTACAGAATTGAGGATCCACACCCTTTCTCAGTACTTTCCCATTAAAAACCACCAGCAAGATCCATTTTGTGTCCCTTAGGCTTGATGGCAGCTTCCGTCACTTTAGTCCCTCTTGCCAGATTTTACATGAGAGTGTTACAATGGACCATTGTATTACAATAGTCAGTGAGATACCAGCCAATGAACTTCCCTGTGTGCCTCACTCAGATTTGCAGGAACCATAATCAGTCATGGCTGGACTCTCCTATAGTTTAAGCCAAACACACTGCAGACTAAAAAAACTCTGGAACAGACCAACCCATCCAAAAGCAAGGTAAAGCAGTTCCACAACAACAGTTTGTCTCAAAGAGAGACAAGCTGTTGCCGTGGAGCTCTCCTATAGTTTGCCAGGGTTGACCTTTTGTTTTCCTTTTGCCCAGGGCACAGTGACCATAGACACTTCCCAACTGGGGTGGGGGACATTTCTTGGGAAAAGAAGTCCAGGGCACATGGTCTGCCACAGACACCAGTCTTTAGTCACATCACTGTTGTGGGGGGAGAGCAGTCCTCCTAGCATTGCAGGCCTTTCAGGATTCTCTCCCCAGGGAAGTGATTGCCATCCAAACAGACAATATGTTGGTGGTTTGGTACATCAGCAAACAAGAGGGGACATGTTCTTACCCATTGTGTTGAGAGGCCATGAGGGTTTGGCAGTGGGCAATATCTTCCCACCAATTTCTGACAGAAACTCACATCCCATGGAAGTTCAATGCATTGGCATACAATTGTCAGCAGATCTATTCTTCTGTCTCATGAGTGATCCCTTAACCTGTCTGTGGCACAGCAGATTTTTCAACTGCTGAGGCCAACCTTCCTGTCACCTATTTGCCTTCCCCACCAATACCAAATGCAGCAGTTACTTTGTCCTGATCCCCAAGGAATGCTCTGGTCCACGATTGCCCCTCAGGTCTCCTTTATGCTTATCCTTCTGCTCCTCTCATAACAAAGTTTCTGCAGAAAGCTGTGTGAAGCAAAGAGACAGTGATCCTCTTTGCCCCCTTTTGGCCTTAACAGGTGTGGTTTCCCTTCCTTTGGTCTCATATGACCTGCCCACCATAGGTGCTAGACACAGTTCCAGATCTTCTCTCTCACCGTCCAAGGTGCCTGACCTGGACATCAAAGCCCTCAAGTCATCTGCATGGTTTCTCCAATTCCTATGATGTTTAGACAGTCCAGACTTTCATCTCAGATGGTGCATATTTTGACCTCCTCACAGTTTCTCCAGTTCCTATGATGTTTAGACAGTCCAGACTTTCATCTCAGATAGGGCATATTTTGACCTCCTGACAGAGGCCCTCTACCAGAAGAGTATACAAGGGTAAATGGAAAAGATTTTATTTTTGGTTGCGAGAACGATATATATCCCTTTTTAGTTCCTGCTATGTTGGATTTTTTGACTGGACTTTTTCATGCTGTAGAGTTACTCTGCAATTAAAGTCCATTTGGTGGCCATTTCCAGCTTTCACACTGAGAAAAAAAACAATTGCTAATTACTTCTTTGAAATTGTCTAAGGCCTTCTTAAGGGGTGCTTTCCTCCTTTGGCCTCCATCAGGGATTCAGTCCCTCCCTTGCACATTACTATTCTTCTTCAGGCATTGATAAGACCTCCATTTGAATTCACAATCATGGCTGAATTAAAATATCTTTTTTTCTAGTGGCGGTTACGGTTTATAGCCTTTGCCATCCAGGGTTGAGTCCATTGGCTCAGACATGAAGAATACTGTTGATGCATTTTCAGCTGTATTTGCCCACCTGGGCACCTGACCTTCCTTCAACCTCACCCACAGACTTGCACTCATTTGATATCTTGGTTGTTCACAGTCTTTCTGGCCAGATCAGAAGGATCAAAGGGCCACAGTGGGATGCCCCTGGACTTGATCTGTCTTCTTCTTTCTCCTCAGACATAGCATATCCAACGAAGGATTCCAAGTGCAAGTGTAAGAGGAAGAGCATGGACTCCCTTAGGATATGGACCAGAATGAGGGAGATGGTTCCCCACCATCCTCTAAGATGACTTCAAGTTTAGGGAAGTTTTTGAAATGATGAATCAAATGGTAGGATGGTCTACTGACCCCCCTCCCCATTCCTCACCTGAGTACATTCTGCTGGAGACCGTCTGATTACTAATAACCCTTCTAAACATTACTAAGGTTGGTTCTTGCACTATAGTAGCGCTGAATCAAGATGTCGTTTAACTGATATTTTAGTGCTTTGTACACTACAAAATATTTCCTGGCTGAAAGGCAGTAATAACCATGAACATAATCAGAGATTCCAAGGTCCCTCAATGGAGAATAGCAGAATAATCCATGAGGCCTTCCTTTGCTATTCCACTCTGGAGTCTCCTGCCCTGAAACTTGTCTGTATAGATGGCAATCACATGGAACAGCTGGATCAGTACCAATAATATTCAGACACTACATAAGTCCCTCACCAGCTTCTGCAGCCTTACATTCTTCTCCACAAGATGTCCTACCGTATCAGAAGAGCGCAGCAAGAAAAGCATCAAATCTCCTTCTAAAACAGACTAT
This sequence comes from Protopterus annectens, assembly GCF_019279795.1. Lineage (NCBI taxonomy): Eukaryota > Metazoa > Chordata > Ceratodontiformes > Protopteridae > Protopterus > Protopterus annectens. The sequence continues at coordinate 780,089,788 of NC_056747.1, forward strand.
CCAAGAGGTTCAATCAGACCAGAAAGAGCTAAGTTACTATTAAAGGTATCCTTCAGTTCAGACGAAAACTATGGACCTCAGGCCAATACTCAATCTGAGAGGCCTAAACTAGTTCATCCAAAAAGAGCCCTTTCTCATGGTTAATTTGCAGTCCATTCTCCTTTATGTGTGAAAAGGAGATTGTATGTTCTCTTTGGAAATCCAGAATGTTTATTTCCATATTAACATCACCAAGGGTGCAGGAGATTTCTACACTTCTGGGTAGCAGCTAGTCAACACCAGTTCTGAATGCCTCCATTTGAATTCAACACTGTTATCATGGTGTCAATCAAGTGCATGTCCATGATTATAGTGAACCAGAGGCTGCAAGGTGTCAAGGTGTTTCTCTACCTGGACAACTGTCTCCTAGCCCCCCCCCCCAACAATGGGCAGTCTTGTGGCCAGAGTTTCTCTACTGAATCTGTTCCAGTCTTTGAGAATCTCAGTGAATACCACATGGTCATAGATGATGCCCATGTATACACATTCATCTGGATGCTGTGTATTGCAAGGTTTTTCTACACTTCAAAAGAAACTACCAGAAGAATCTTGTCCATATTGAATATTGTGACTGCAATACTCCAGACATTTCTGTCTTCTTTCTGCCTCAAGACCTTGGGATTCATGGCAGCCGCAATTTACATGGTTCACAGTGTCAGGTTTGAGAGTCATGCAGTGGACTTTGAAAATAGAAGGGAATTCTCAAACCACAGGCCTCTTCCACTCAGAATTTCCAAAACATCAAGCATTTGAGTTGGTAGCTCCATGAAATGAATCAACTTTAGGCAGAGCCTTGTTATCTCCCAATCCAGTTATGGCTGTCAGTACACATGGGTGGGCATTATGAAGAGAACATGCTCCAAGGTGTATAGTCACAGACAGAGGCCGGTCAGCACATATGTATTCTAGAAATGAAGGCAATCCTCCTCACACTGTAGGCATTCCAGGACTCTGTCCCTTAAGGTGATGTTGCTCTTCATACTAATGATATAGCTACAGTTTATGAACAAGCAGGGAGGATTGTCCCTAACCCCTCTGCTTGGAAGCCGTATGAGTATGGGAATGTGTTATGTCTATTAATCTTCTTCTGGTAGTCAGTAATATCCCATAAGAAGCAAATTCATTAGCATATCAGCTCGGTATGAGCCCACTGATGACTTATGAGTGATCTCCTAGCCATTCTGCAGCTTAGACACTCTTCTGTTACCTGGAGTGAAGCATGCTTCAGAATGTTTTCATCTCTAATCAACAGCAAATGCAGCAACTTCTTTTCTGTTATTTCTCCCTCTGGAAGGGTATTCCTCAGATGCACTCATACAGAAATTGCCCAAGGACTCCTTTCCAAGTTACCTTTGAAGCCTGGCCCAGTGATACAGAGGGATTAAGTTTTTATTGTGACCCAGGCAACCAAAGTTTGAATAGTGAGCCTGGCAATGGAGGAGCCATGCAGAGAGGAGTGAAGGTGTATGGCCCACTTGTCTCTCCCAGAGGCAGGAGGAGGTTTGCAGATGCTTGGAGAACACATAAAAAAGTGTGATTATGCCAGTGGGAACTGATGAAAATACTTTTTGTCCTTGAGGGAAGCGTGAGAGGCTCACTTTCAGTGCCTTTTGTGGAAATGATGGATGAGCAATGCGGTCATCCCATTGCATGCGCTCTTTCTGCTCTCTGAACTGAACTTAAACTCGGAAATGTTAAGGCATAACTAAAAACCCTTAAGCCACCCTTGATGGCTATCTGAATTATGTCCATTTCACAGTTAACTCTCATCCCAGTGCTGGGAAGAAATGAACTGATTTGCAGCAATGAGAATAAAGAGTGAAATAAAAACTGCTGTATACTTTGCCACCAGTTCCTCTCTTTTCCAAGTTTCTTCAGATAGCCAAGATGACCAAAGCCAAGATCTTTCTTTTAGTTCCACATTGCCCCCAGCAAGTTTGGTTCCATCTTCTCTGACTTTATCATCTGAGGAAGCATCTATATCTGAAGCCCTTTAGAAGCCTCTTAACTTGTTCTTCCAGCAAGCTCCCCCCCAGCTAATCTCATGGTTACTCCAATTCCAGTGATGGCCAGGAAAACTTCTTACCAAGACATGGGGTTTAGAACCACCTACTGCTCCAGTTTCTTGCTGTTCTAGATTATCTGTCACAAATCTTTGATTCTGATTTAAGTTGTTCACCTGTTAAAATATACTTGGCAGCTATATCCAGTCTTCCTCAGGGTGCTGTTTGTTTCTAGTTTCCTTCCATGTTTGCAAGCCCTTTGTAAGAGGTACTTTTCTCTTATGTCCTCCCCTGAAGGACCCACATTTTCTGTGGAACTTGAACAAGTTAAATCTTCTGCAATTCATACCTGCAACTAAGCTTGATCTGAAGTCCGTGTCTTGGAAGACTTTCTGGTAGCCATCACTTCTCCAGAAGAATTTCCAAGCTGCAAGCTTTCCGTGTCAATCCTTCACACTTTATTCTTCATAAGGAATGAGTGCCCTTCAGACCAGATCAGGCTTTCATGCCTGCTCAAGGTAGCTACCAGGTCCAGTTTAAACCAGTCCATTAATAAGTATTCTAACAAAGAAGAATATTACTTACTTTGTATGGGAGTGCACGCAACTTAGTCTTTTACTTTGGGCAGAACCAAATCTATCAGAAAATATTTCTAGCTATTTATTTCATTTTCCAGAAAGGAACTGGGTTGTAATCTACCAGAAACAACATTAAACCTAAAAACTAGCAGGTTTTATTCTGTACCTGTCAAATTTTCAATGTGACATTAGACTGCTGTTGTTTCAAGACAGTTTCAGGAATTTTGGGGATGTAAAATGAATGATGGTGAAACACAGACTGTAGTGCCTACACATAAACTAGTTCAACACTGTCCATATTTATGGGAATATGAAAAACTGAAATGTTTAGGTGCATGGATTAAAAAGGATTTTGCTGTGGCAGTTAAAGATTTGTGATAAGAGACCAAGATTGGAACTCAATGGCCATGGATGTAGGCAACAAGATTCACTCAGATAACATAGGTATTTTTATACCCCAAGCAGGCTTTAAATACATTTTTCACAGGTAGACAGCAAATGTTGAAGGTGTGATGTGGAGGATAAAAGTAACTGGGTACATGTTTTTTGAGAGTTTAATGAATTGACAGACTTTAAAATTTCCTTACACAGGACTCAGCCAGAAATATTGGGAGAGCAAATGGCAGTAACTAAGGAAACAATTCTATTAAACTGGGTTACAAGATCTGAATTATCTAAATATAGTAAGGCCTTATTAAGTTTAATTCTGTTGGCACCAAACAAGAAATTACTCGAAAACAAATCAAAATCTAAACCAACTGTATTTTGAAGTACTGAATATTGTAAAATATATAAAATAACTGGAAGTGGATCTTTGGAAAGTTGAAGGAATAAATTACATAGAAATAAATGGAATATGTGGCAATAATGCGTACAGATAATGTTCAGGAGGGGGATTGAGGTTTAAGGGAAGGAGAAATTGAGCAATATATGTAATGTGGAATTGAATGATAGTTGTTGTTAAGAAACAAAACAAGATATATAATCTGTGTAAATGGAAAAATGTTAATAAGGCTTGTTTTCTTTTCCATTAATGTATGTGCCTGTGACTTAAGTGATAATTTAATAAAGGTGTTTATAAACAAACAAAAAAAGTTACAGGCAGAGAAAATGTTTTTATTTCCTTTAGACCTGTACATATGCCAGGCATACTTTTATCAACCAAAGGAAACATTGTGGACAACAATTAATAACAACTTGAAGGAAGTTATTTGGGAAGGGAAGAATAAAATATGATGTTGATCGGATTCATGTCGATTCGTCAAAGGCAGTTTCTGTGAATCTAAAGAAATCAAATGCAGTTCGCCAAAACCACCTTCAGTAATTATTAAAATATATATTTTTTTGCAGGCGGGCAATATCAACTCTGTGGTAGTGCAACAGTGGAGAAAAAGGAAGTCTGCACTGTAAATGAAAGTAGTTTTGCAGAACTGTACTTGTATTTCTTTTCTGTTTGCTGAAACTACCTTCATTGAGATGACATACTCCCATTAATTTCTCCTATTGAAAGGGGGTGAAAGTAGGAGGAATATAGAGAGGTTAGGGTTTTGGAGACAAGCTCTTAGGGGGAATAGAAGAAATAAGAGTATTGTGTTTATAAAGTGGAATACATAAAGACTAAACCAGCAAGAGAGTAGGGAAAGGAATGTTTTGCTAATAGGAATACATACACCTGAGGATATGGAAAACAGACAAGAGATTGCAGGAATATCGTGAGGAAACTAACAAAGAATTGCGGAACTAGGAACAAATAATCGAGAAGGGAAAAGAAACAAAGCAGAAAGAAGCCAAACAGTTGTTTGATTTGCACCTCAGAAATTCCTTTCTATATTTAGGATTCCTGGCAGAATATAGGCAAAGAGAGACAGACAGACAAACAGAAAAGAGTATTGAATAATGAATACAAGACCAGCACAGGTAGGGATTTTGGTGGAACCAAGAGCAGAAGGTGCTGTTAAGAAAAGGAAAATTATTAACATTTCTAAAATATTACAGGATAACTATAAAAATCAATCAGTGTAGATTAGAAATGACTGGGAGTGAAGATTAGAACTAGACATTACAAAAGTATAATGGGTGACATGTAGGTGTGCTGTGAAGTCCAGACAATTCATTATATTTGCATGGAAATGTTCACACACGGTACCTTTATACACAGAGGATTTTTCCATAAGTGGGAAGATGTGAAGTGAATGAGAAAAGAAACTGCAAACACATTTTCTGGAAATATAGGGACACAATTATGGGGGGATCGTATTGCATTATCCAAAGAAATGATGCTATTAAGTTGGTGTCTTGGTTTAGAATTGTCAGGTCATAAACTGGCTTTATAAAATATAATATTACTAGCAGACAAAAAAGCAGTTATGCAAAAGAAGCATCACATCAAATATTAAACTTGTAAATGAAATAAAGAATCTTATAAATGGGGATGGGATCATTAAAATGGAGGAAGGAAGGAATTTTCACAAAAATAAATGGGCATTTGGGAACAATGTGTACAAAGTAATGGTCAACTAAATTACTAAAATGAGTAGGGTGGAAGAATTATAAAGTACGTGTGCAAGTTATAATGCACAAGAGTAAAGAAAAGAGTAATAATTGAAACTCTATGTATAACGCAAGTGCACAATAATGGAAAGTCTTATTTCATTTATTGCCTAGTTCTCATAGTGAGCTATTGCTCCACTGCCTGCAAATATGTTTGCTGGAGATAACTAGTCACCAGAAATGTAGCTAGGGTAGGGCAAAGAGGGCAGCCACCCTGGGTGCAAGATGTCAGGGGGCATGATCTGGAGATTCTGATCGATCAGTAGTGCCAGTACCAGTATTCATTTCTGCACTGGTATATCTGAATGCCAGTGCAGAGGTACATTTTGGTACCAGTTTTCTGTCAGGACTGTAGTACAGAAGCGCTTCACTGCATTACATGTAGTATAAGTTGCAGCAAGCCACTTTCTAGAAATTTAGCAATTGTCTCGCTACAGTTTCAAAACCAGACAGAGTCCTTTTTTTTGCTCTTCAACTAGCAGACGTGGAGTTGAGGATGAGGAAATGGAACCTAGCTGGATAATGAGTTTTAGGAGCACTAGTCAGATCAGAATTGGCTTTTTTTTGCTCCTCAACTCACCGTTGAGGGATGCCAAATCAGAGAATGGCACTGAGTGCTAGGTAAACCAGCTACATCTGTGCCATTAACAAGATAACTGTTACCTTTCTTTGTCTATGCAGAGCTAACATTGTTTATGTCAGATGATGAGATAAAGCATTTTAACTTTGTTAATGGAAAGTTAACTTTGTTTAGGCCTGATGAGATATAACAATGTTTATGTCTGATAGGGATAACAACGTATGTCCACACATACACATACATATATACACACACACACACACACACACACACACACACATACACACACACACTGAAATTTGTGCTCTGTTTACAGGAGCTTCATATTCTTGTACTGAATACTGGCAATGTTCTAGTTATTGTATTTCTAGGTGTACTGCAAGTGTGTATGTATTTCTTCTGACTCTGTTTGTGGCTGAAAACAGTCCCTCAGCTAGTTCACATACATGGTTAACAAAGTTATATAATATAAATAAATTTATTTTTTAGTTGTTATTCATGTATGTGAATTAAATTTGAAAATCAATAATGTGATAAATACATTTACTTAAAAAAAAGTAATAATTGAACCCCCCATTGAGACACAAATGGTGAGACTCAGAACCAACCCTTCTTTGATGCAGATAACATTCAGTCAAGCTAATTACCTGTCTTGTAACCTAACCCACTGAACTAAAGGGAGGATGTTGCCATTTTTGGATGCTCGTAGGAAGTTCACGTATTGCACTGTAAACACCTAATACGTCAAGCAGAGAGACCATCTGGGTGAATCTTTCATGTCTGGTAAAGAGGGTAGACCAGTTTCTAAGCAAAAGTTGCCCAAATGACTGTCCAGATGTATTATGTTTTGCTTTGTTAATGCTCAAATATCTTTGGGCAGCAGTGAGAGCTCACTCTACTAAGGCAGCATCTATCACAGCAGCTGTTCTCAAAAATGTGCCAGCCCAGAAAATTTGTGAGGCTGACATTTGGACATCTTGCCCCACTTTTTCTGGGCAGTACAAAATGGCTTTGTAGTCTTGGGGCAACATAGAATTTGTCACTGTAATGTTATAAGGCATGCCATAATGGCCTTTTTTCCCATGTGAGCCTTGTTATGGCTTTATAATTTTCCCCATGGTTACTGATTCAACACAGCAGTGTGGTCTGTATGGTAGGCATAATCTAGTCAGTTGAGTAATGTATCATAACAGGAGATGCAGCATTAGTTTTCTATCCAGTGCTGCATCATTTCATTTATGCTTTGAGACCTGGGAATGGGTGTCAGGTCATTCTTTTTGATGAGATATTTATGTAAAATGACAAGGAGCAGTGGTCAGTGCTGACTATACTAGGAATAATGTCTGTTTTTTGAACCTTTATAACTTGACAGGAATCCTTGTGAAAATAAAGCACTATTTCCTTACTGGATTTAGGTCCCTGAAGGCTATGCAGACTGAGGTCCAGAGACAGTGGGTACCCCTTGCCAAGACACAACAACATTTACTTTTGATCCAAAGAGTATAAAAATGGTCTGGGTTGCTTATCCACTTAATTTTGTGTCAGACTTATGCCCTTTGGTGAAGAAGGAGCTCAGCTTGCTGAAGACATCAACAAAGCTGTGGAGGCCAGACAGGAAGAGCAGATGTCCACTTTCTGCTGATCCCACTGATTTAAATTCATCATTAAGTGGTAGCCCCCATAATTGAATATTTACTGTTATGCTGTACTTTTTTGATCTTTACACTTATTTTCTCAGATTAAATGAAACACTTAGCTTATTCGAGTTATTGTATTTTTTAATTTAAATTTGTTAACGCTGCTCAGGATTTACACACACAAACAAGAAGAAAAGTTACACAGAAGTACTTATTAACATGGACAGAAAATTAAAACTGAACCTGTTTACAAAAGAAAGGATAAATAAATATTCAGAGACTAGAACAACACAGCCTTTATTTACAGTAACTTTATATTCTAAGAATGGAACCACCATACAGTATTTGCACTATTTTCAAATATTATAAGTATCTGTGTGGGGAAAAAAGTTGAGGTATGGAGCAGAAAGAGGAAATGGTAAGAGAAGAAATGAGACAGTGGAGTAGAGGAATCAAGTGACACCACTGTGCAGAATACAAGAAAGCTGGCTTTCACTTTAAGGATTTGTGTCTCTTTGTGTGTGTGTGTGTGTGTGTGTGTGTGTGTGTGTGTGTGTGTGTGTGTGTGTGTGTGTGTGTGTAATTGGGAAAGTGAATGAAGATACGTCAGATAGGAAGAATGGAGCAATTCACAAACTTCCATCCTTAAGTTAGGGTGTCTGTGATTTGTACCGTGAAGTTTGTTATGTGCAGTGTATAAGTAAGTGGTGTTTGGCAAAAGGAACCAGAACTGCTGTGTGGTGGTTCTGACTATTAGTCTGTAGTGAAGAATGGAAATATTTAAACAACATTGTAGTAAAAGTTGTGCCTTTTTCTGTATTGTGCTTTAAAAAGTGTACAACACTAGTACTGCCTTTTAGAGGATAGTGTGATAAATTTATAGATCTGATTAGAGATGGTCTGTAATGTGGACAGATTTTTATTTTGAGCAATTAAAAGTAGGCCGTAGTCCAGTTGAGCAAGTAACATACCTTTACCAGTTTTGTATGATGGCCTTCTGGTGATAGAATAATTTATTTATCTTTCTATCCCAGAAGAGAAGCCTGTTGGTTTGGCTTACTTAACTACTGATAGAAATTATTCTAACGATTGAGTCAGATGCCAGGCACCAAAAGGTATTAGTTTCATTTTGTGGGGTGGTTGTGGTTATGTATAATATGCCACTTTTCAGGTACTGAAAATATATATTTCTTGAGTCCCCAGACATCATGGCTTGACTTTTTTTTCTCACTGAGAATACATAGTTTTATTTTTTGAATGGAGTTTGAGATTTAGTGTATGTCTGATTCCACATGATTTGTTTTATTGTGATATGAGTTGAGCTGGGTCTGTGTATAACCATATTATCTGCAGATAAGATCACAGGTAGCAATGTAAGGTCAAAAAGTACCTGCTTGATAACTATTGATACTTGATAACTATTGAGAACAGAGATGATATGGAACCATTTGGGACCCCTTTTGAGAATGGTGCTGCATGAAAAAAGTGGTGACTTATTTTAATGTTGAAGCTCCAGTCAGAAAAGAAATCACTAAACAAGTCAAGACAAGTTGAATAATACCAGTAGCTGTTAGAGATTTGAGCCATAGATTGAGTCAATGGCTTTGCAATAAAAATGCCCCACTGAGATTACCTTTGTCCATGTCTATACATATGCCATCCAAGAAAATACAGATGACAGTTAATGTACTCCTGACTGACTCGAATGCATCTGTGATTTGGTAAATGTGAGCATTTTTGTATGTAAGTGGCAAATTATTGAAATATTAATTCTCAAGCAGTTTTGCTATGATTAATAAGTATGAAAATAGACAAGAAGTCATTTGATGAACTTTTGGAAAGGAGTTAGGATAGTTTGTTTCCAAATATTTGGCATTGTGTTATTGCAGAGGTAAAGACTGTACACATGTAACTGAAGGTGGTGAGCAATATTTTCCCAGTATGAGAGAATGAACCATGGAACTTGGCCACCAACATCAGGAGGCATGTCAGATTGAATTTGATCAGTTTGTTTATGTCTTACTTTTAGATTGAAGACATTGACTGGAGCGATAAGGAATGTGGGCTTGAGAGGAGAAATAGGCCAATTACTTATGTTCTCTAGGAGGTGTATGAATTCTTTCAAGAAGTCACTTGGTGGCTGGATAAGGTTTTAATGGTAATTGCTATTATTATTATTTTGGTTTAGTTTTTTTAACAGTTTTACTGCGTTTGGATTGCAGTAAAGTAGCTTTGTGTCTTCTGACAACCTTTGTTGGTAGAGCTATGTCTACTGTCATCCAGGGCAGTTCCTGTAGCTGGCACACACCTCAACCAAGATGAAGATTAAAAAAAAAGTCTTCTAGAGTTGAAGCCTGAAAAAAACACGTCCAAAGTTGTGGACAAAACAAAAAACAACTTTCGGCCTAAGCAGGAAGATGTTGTATAGCTTTGTAGTCTATTTAATACCTTCTTACTTGTTTCAGTCAAAGAAACACTGATTGTCACTGAGGCTGTTCATTATAAACAGTAAGCTGTTATGTGCATACATAACTTCTTGCCAAACTGTAACTGTACTCAGCCCTCCTCATCAGGCCAGTCATTGAGTACACCATCCACTTCAGTATGTATCTGACTAACTGGGGGATCTACAGGGGTTCCTTATGAAAAGAATACAGGGCATAAACAATGTGTTCTGTATGGACTGTCTCAAATTCCTATCCCTGTACTTTGTACTTGGTCTTCTTCAGACTGCAGAGAGATGATCTATGCTTGGCTAACAAAGCATCCTCTGATCCCACACTGATGGACCTGTTGCACATCTGCAAAGCAAACACCATCAAAATTACCCAATCTAGGGACCTAAACCTTGTCTGCAACATAAATAGGGCATATTGGAGGGACAGGTGCGTGCCTCAGAGACTACCCATTCTCTGAAGCATGCTTCTCATTGATGTGAAACAGAGTTCTTCCATAATCCAATTCAAGTGCGACTTAGACCAGTGGATGGGTAAATGGAAATTTACCCTTGGTCTGGCACCTATGTCTCTGCTAGACAGATGCAGCCTGTAAATGCTTGACCACCTATTTCCTGAACCAGCATATACCTTTTAAAATAAACTCAGGGTATCAATCCTTGTCAGTTACATTTGGAAAGCATGAGTAGGCTTAAAAAGGCCTGCTGGGGTCATTAGCCTACTAATCACATGTGAACATATGAACCTATGAACAAAGAGCTTTACTAAACTGCAGCAAACAGTTGCTTGCCACAGTCAGAGAAACACTGATATTCATTCAAGCAACCATTAAGTGTGATTGTGGTTGCTTAAAGAAATTTTGCTTTTCATTAACAGAACCAGCTACACTTGCTATGTGGCACAGATCACACCTCCCAACAACTTATGCCTCTTTTACCACCCTTGCTACTGTTCTACATATAAGAATCTATTAGTTTGAGGCAAGACTTGATTTCTCTAGTGGGCCACAGTTTGGGGTTGGTTTTAAATCATCTGGAAATGGGGGGAAATGCTTATCTTGCAGTTGTAGAATTTTGCTAATAAGATTACTGCTTCTGAAAGGTTAGAGTAATATAATATTGGTGACCATTTAGTTGTTTTCAGTTCTGATTTTAGAAATGGTGTCCTTTAGTCTGCTTTTGGACAGAAGGTAATTATTTTATTTATTTATTTATTTATTTATTTTTTTTTTTCAAGGAATGGAATAGATTAAGAGAACTAGACAGTAATTCCTGACTCTATGGGTCTGTAGGTCATTATGAGAGGATATATAATTAAGAAGATTTTTGATAAATAGATATTGTAAAGCTTGATTGTTGTTTACTATTTGTAACAGATTACAATCTGCTAGAAAGTTGTTAACATACCTAAAAAGGCAAACCAGGTGTGATGATTTGAAGTATTTCCAGCTATGCCAAGAGAAGTAGGACAGTGGATGTATAACATATGCCAGCATAACTAGCAGAAGTTTTTATAAAGAATTATATGTCATTTGGATAGCAAACTGATTTGTACAGGTGCTTGTGATGAATATGTATTTGTAAAGCTGCTTGTGTTAAAAATGTACCAACATTGGGTCCTGCCGAACAGAAAAGAAATACACCTGTATGTCAGACTGTATTGTAACTGTTGAAATTAATATATTGTCACAGAGGATACTGGAAGAGAAAAGGTTAACCTCACTCCAGCTAACTTTGAAAAATAGTCTGAAATTAAACTACCTGGTTTAGGCCATAAAGATTGTATCTTACAGTTCTGATTGCAGACAGAGACAAAATGTCTGAAAACCAGGACTAGGAATCTTACTGTATTGTCCTTTGGGGTGGACTAATTGCTACAGTGGAAGGGTGGAAGTTTTTGAAATGTTTTTATAGCTTCCAGATGCTATAACACATCTTAGCAAAGCGCTATGTGTGTGTATTATGGTACATATGTGCCAGATTTTGGTTCAGTTTCTAGTAAAGGGGGTAGTGTAGGAATCAGAAATCTGAAGACCAGATGTATGTGATGTCATTCTCTAATCCAACACTGAAATGATGTTTTAATACTAGATGAAACAGAAGTCTCAGAGCAGTCTGTTTGTGAATCCTAACAAGGAGGAAGACCACTCACCCACTTCATCTTACCTTGCTTTAGTATGTAACGAGGGAATAGTAATTCTTTAGATCAGTAAGGAAAATATTCTGAGATTAGTTAAATACTGTTTTCCTGTATCTGTGTAAATCTATCCATCTGTTATTTTTAATATTTCCTTTGATTGAAACTCTGTTTTTATTGTAACTAGATATTTAGTATTTTCATGTTATTTTATTATTTATTATTAAATGCATTTAAACCTTTCATTGTGGCTGTTTTTAGATAATATTTTATCCTTTAAGAGTACTTATATTTATTTTGTGACACTGTGGCTGCTCCTGAAAGCCTTGCTGCTTTGGTCAAACACTACCATTTGTATTAGTATTAATTTTACTCAGTCTGGCTTTGGAGTGTTCTGGTGGCAGTATCGACCTTATAGTTTGGGCAGAGGGGGCTTAGCTGGTAAATCAGTGCCAGCCTTTTCCAGGTGTGTGTGTGTGTGTGTGTGTGTGTGTGTGTGTGTGTGTGTGTGTGTGTGTGTGTGTATATATGTGCATGTGAAAATCAAATCTCAGAGTGTGTTTGTCAGCTACTTGGAGCAGGGACACAGATCACTGGTTTCACAGAGAACGTGGTGGAGGATTTGGCATATAACACTTGGCTGAGGACTCAACTCTACAGCTGTGTTCAGTGTGGAGTCTTATTTGAGGCTTGGTGAGAGAGAGCAAAACCCAGCCCCAAGACGGGAGTGTGTTCCCTGTGTTGCTCTTAAGTGAAATTCTGCTTGGTGCAGAGAGCTGCATCAAAAATACAGTCTGTATCTATTTTTGTTCCAAGTGAACATCCTTCACCGTCATCCGTCAGTGGTGATGATTGAGGCTCCTTGATTACTGGCCCAGAAGGGGAATGTCATGTAAGGTATATACCTCTAAGACTAGTATGTTTTTGTATGGTATTGAACCATTAGCAAAGTGGTTCATTATGTGTTTGAATTTTTCAGAAGCTGAGAATGGGGGTATGCAGTACTTAGGTGACAGAAGGGAGCCTTGTGAAAGGTGATTTTGATAATGAGCCAGTTTGGAGAGTGATCCTGAGGTGAACTCGCTTTAGATATTAGTTAAATTTAAGGTGATATTTGCAAAGAAGTGTACTACCACTTCTCCTTTTTTCTGTTCTAGCATTGATGATATAAGAGCAGCCTGGGAAGCTGTGGCTGAGGTCAGGGGTATCATCTTCAATCCACAATTAGGTTATTGCTGCAAACTCAGGAGAGTTAGGTATAAGAAAGGTGTCCATTTGCTTATGTTTATTTTTAACACTGCCAGTATTTATGGGGGACGTGAAGCAGTCTGAGTGGTGTTTGGATGAAAATTAGATGGAGATAGGGAGGTTAAGTCTAAGATTATGTTCAGTGTATGACTAAGAAAACCAAAAAACGAACCACAAGCCAGCAAAAATCATTCTGATGAAGCTTTGTATTTGGCAAAGTGAAAGTGCACAAGGTTGTTAGTATCCAGTTGTCTGATTCTGTTCACTACCGCTTTGGCACTAATTTTTACTGGTCAGTGTATGACTAGAATTAGAGGGGTATATAGTATGAATCTGGGAAATTTATTACAGCATGTACTTCCACCCGGCAGTGTAAACCTTGGCTCAAGATGATTGTCACTGTTGAAGTGACACCTCGACCCCATGTGCGAAATGGGAAAAATGGGTTGAAGATGAATGGATGGGTGTACTTTGTTCCTACTTTTTTATTATTTGCATTGGGTATGGTAGGGATGTAAGTTACAGTTGGTGTAGCTGGGTACTAGATATAGTGGACTGATAGATAGGAGAGTACTGAGATGTAAATGAAGGGGGTTGTATTGGATTTTCCATTGTCTTTATTTTATGCAGTGTGATAGATATGAGTTTGTATATACTGAGGGGACAAAAAGTAGAGGTCAGTTGCATTTTATGTGGAGTTTGTGAAAATAGTAAGGGTGTAAGAATGATGACAATATGTGCTAGAAATGAAGAGGCATACATGTGTATACAATTACTGGAGATTGCGATGGACTGTAAGATTTGTTATGATCAAAATGAACACTCAGATCAAGATTGTGAAGATAATGTTTGACAGTACTGCAAAGGAAGAGTGACAGTGGACTTATAATGTTTTGAAAGTAGTTAAGGCAGCAACTGTTTGGTATGGACAAAGCTTTTATGTGTAGTTGTCTTGTTTTGTCAAATTTAACATTTTAAGAAATATTGTTATGGTCACTTTAAGAGTGTTTGCTTATGATGTAAATCTGGGTATAGTTAGTAGTGCTTATATTTAAAAATGTGGGATGGCTGGGAAAATGGATGCAGGAGTAACAGAAACAGTCCACACCTTTGGCTCATAACCTGTGATGGAGATGACACTGAACTCGTTTATTTTGTTAGAGTATATCTCAGTGCTGAAAATATATAAGGCGAGATTTACGGGTTACCTTCAGAACATCGACATACCATTTAATTGAAACCCATTTCACTGACAACTACTACTTTCAGGAATTTAAGGCAAATAACAGGGATTTGTCCCCCTCCCCAATGTAGTTCGACCCTGGAGTTAGTATATATAGTTGGGGGGGGCAAAGCCCCCCACTTATTTTGGTTTAAAAGAAGAAAATAACACACAAAGTACAGAATTTAAACCAAAAGGTGTGCCCCCACACACCCCCAGCTATATATACTAACTCCAGGTTCGCACTACATCGGGGAGGGGGACAAATCCCTGTTATTTGCCTTAAATTCCTGCATTTACTAGTTGTCAGTGAAATGGTCTGTCAGTGAAATGGGTTTCAATGAAATGGTCTGTTGATGTTCTGAAAGTAACCAGAGTTTTACTTACCACATGAAGCAGTATGCAGAAATGGAAGACCTTGGTATATTAGCATGAAAATCAAGATTAAAAATAAATCCATGAGGCCATGACAGAAAACTGCTACTTGGAGTACAGCCACCAGAGGTAGTGGTAGTACAGCCTGAACACATTAACATACAGCCCTGCTGGCATGGCAAATGCATCTCCTGTGTGAACTGTCCATCAAAAAGCTGCATAAATAGGGCACAAACGTTTCTGGTAGGCAAGTACGTACTTCCCCTACATACAGGGCCATCCACATGCCAGATGTTTTAAAGTAATGCTTTGCTTCACAGACTTCCAGCTTAACATGTCATTTGTGCTTTGTGATAACCCTGAATTGCTCAGTTGTATATGTGCAGTACTGGGAACATTGAGCAGTGCTGCAGACAGCACAGTGATGAGTGACAGCTGCCATACTGCTGTACCAGTAGTATGATGCATTGCATGCCTTTGCGCATTTACTTCTACCTTCCTATCTCACATACATTATTTATTTATTTATTTTTACTGCAAAGGTAGTGGTCGCTCTAGTTTTTTTCTCTATCCTGGACACAACAGGGCCACAGTAGCTAGCTAGTTGGGCACATAGGACATAAAGTAAAAAAAAAAAAAATCACCAAAACACCATACCAATGTTATGTCTTTCAGCTTTTCTCAGTTAGGGGTCGCCACAGTGGAACTCCGGTCCGCTAATGATTGGCAGTAGATTTTTACGTGCCGAGTTGCCGGCCCAGATGCACAACCTTCAAGGAAGGTACGCCCATTCACGCATGTCTCCACACAGAAGACGCTCTAGCTGAGAATCAAACAGGATAACGTCTTACTGTGAGGCAACAACGCTACCGCAGCACCACCACCGCAGATCAAAACACCATACCAATAAAGTATAGAATAGATAATGCATGGTAACAACGTATCCATTAATCCAGTGTTTAAAATGAAAGACCATTTCTCTATGAAAAAACAGTGAATACCATAAGCTTACAAATCGTGTCAGTGTTCACAGCACAGAAAAACTATTAATTTGCCATGCTCAAGGATTACAGTTTGGATGAAGTATTGATATGCTACAGTGTAACAAGTCAAGGGTGTAGCTGTCAATACAACAGAGGTGGGAAACTGTCATGCACAAAGGCATTTGTGCCTCAGTAGAAAGAGAAAAATATTATTAACCTGAGTACAAGAACAGAAAGCTGGACTTATTTTGTTCTGTGTTGCATTGTAAGGAAATTATTTAAAAAAAACACAGCACTTTTTGCCAATATTCAAGTTAAATCACATATCTTCCCACTGTAGACACTGGTGAGTAGCACAGTAGTTTAAATTTCTGTTCTTTAAAGCAGAGGTAAGAGTGGTCATTTAACAAATATATTACAGTAATAATTTTAACATCTTAGGAAGAATGTAGGAAAGGGTCTGTCAGCACTTAGACTAAAAATTGGAAACCTTCAAATATCCAGTTCAGGTAGTTTATTTTTCAGAGCATTAATACTTATACTGTTAAGGAAGCAAGAGTTGTTCTGAGAAAACAAATCAGAGTAAGTGAAGCAAAAATGTAAAATTGAAACTAGGCTCCAGAAACTGTGCAAGATGCATGTGACTCATGCTACTGCCATTCTATATACATAGAAGTCTAAAAAAATTCCTCATGTCTATCATGACTCATATAAAGGGGGCTTTAAGTGAATTCTTGACAAAAATACTTCCAAAATGACTTTACATTGGCAGGTCCATTGAGGTATAATAACCATAACGCCCCCTAATGATTTTGATGCATTAACATTGTCAAAAGTTGTTGTTGTTGTTTGTCTTTTCGGCTTTTTCATGGTTTGGGGTCACCACAGTGGAACTCCGGTCCACTAATGATTGGCAGTAGATTTTTTATGGTGCCGAGTTGCCAGCCCGACGCCCATTCACGCATGTCTTTGGAACGACACTCGACCGTGGGGAGGACATGCAGACTCCACACAGAAGGTACTCCAGCCGAGAATCGAACAGGAGAACCTCTTGCTGTAAGGCAACAATGCTACCGCTGCACCACCGTGGCTATAAACATTGTCAGAAGTACAAATATATAATGAAATAACTGAGATATAGTGTCAACCATAATTTATATATACTTTTTGTTGACTTGATTAATCCTTCTAGGACAATGGCCTCTTTTCAAGGAAGACCCAAGGTGAAATTCCAGGAGAAATTTGACCAGGACAGTAGGGAACTACCCTACTCTTTGTGTAGGGGGAAAGCTTTGTGTGTGACACTATCATCTTCCGGTTTCCATTCCACTTGTGAAGGTAACCTGAAGAAACTGGAGGAGCAATGGTAGAAGAAATTTTGACTAAGGAGCTGTTAAGCAGTTCAGAAATGGTAGAATCACTTCCAAATGTGGAGGTTGATGGAGAACTTGTTGATGTGCCTGTATCAGAGAAGGAGAATGCTGAGCGGAGTTATGTGGTGAATGAAGAGCTAGCTGATACTGAATAGGTGTTTCTGCAGAAGCTGTTTCAGAGTGAATCAGAGAGTCAAACGGGATGTATTATTATTACAATCCTCCAGTCCAGGGGTTTGCAGGATGATTATCTGGAGCAACTAATTGATCAGAGCGAGCTGGAGAATGGGTCAGTAGCATCATGGAGCGAGATAATGGAGAAGAGAGAAGAAGAAGGAAGAACAAGTGAATCAGAAGTGAAGACCTATGAGCAGACAGTTAAAGAAAGAGAAGGAAAAAGAGAAGAAATGAAAGAAGTTAAGAAAAGGTATATAATTCGAATAAGTAGTAAAAAGGACAAAGGACGTGACAGGTATGGAGTCTGGGATTCATTGATTTCATCATTGGGTGTCTCTGCTAAAGAGGTAAGAGCATTTATTTTGATTAACAAAGAGACTTTCTGTGATTTATTATTTGAAAATAGACACTATATGGAGAATCTTTTAGGAATTTATGAGGTAAAAAAGAATGTTTATCAGTGGTCAGAATATGTTATTCAATCCTGTTTTAGACAAACTAAAAAAAGGATAATGGTGCAGTTTAGAACAGAAGTAGAGGCTACTGAATTAAAATATATTTAATGACTATTTGTAAAGATGTGATGGACACTACAAATATTTATGATGAAAGAGGACTGTGGACTGAAGGTTGAGAATGTGGGGTTATACTGAATATGGAAACTAATAATGTGAAGGATATACCAAGTGTTATAAATGTGAATGGCAACAGAGGTTTTGTTAAATATAGGGGTCAGCCCAAAACTTTTTTTTTTTCAGAAGACATAATCATTTGATTAGTGAATGTAATAAAAGGAACTGGTTTATATGTGGACAGACAGGGCATGAAGCAAAAAAATGTGAAATGAAATGTAAAAAGTGTGGTAGTATAGAACATGTTCGGTTAGATTGTGAAAACGAGGAACAGCACATTGTAGAAGATGCAGAACAAGAAAAAGATACAATACAATAAAATGTAAATCAGAATGAGGTAGACCAGATTACAGATATAAATGTTAAGGAAGGCAAAAATAAAGGAGAGGAAGAAAAATACTGATACGAGTGCAGATGAATTTGTGGATTGTCAGATAGTGAAAGGAAAAAATAATTCTATAGGAAAAGAGTTAAAGGAAGGCAAAGAAAATGCAAAGGTATGCTAGCTAAAGACAATAAAAAAGGTAGATTATCTCCTTTTATTTGTTTTTGCTCTTCTTTGTTACAAACTGAAAATATTATTTATTAATGTTAATACTTGGAAAAATATTAAGAGGAGAATTGGCACGTTAGAATGATGTGCATTATTAGATGCTAATGTGCTTATATTGGAGGATATTAAATTATTAACAGTGGAAGAAAGAGCACAAGCAGAAAAATTATGGAATGGGGGTACTGTTTGGAATATGGGAAATGAAATGTGTTTGGGCATATGTTTATTATGTCAAGATAACATTAAAGTATTAGATGTCACAATAGTGGCATTAGGACGCATCACTATAATAGATTTAAGACGGAAGAATAATGTTTTCAGAATTATAGCCATATATGCATATGTTATCAAAAAAGAAAGAAAAGAAATGTTTAGGAAGTTATTAAATTACATAATTGTTAATATGGATATAATAATAGCAGGAGATTTCAATTGTAATTTAAGAATAAACAGAAAAAGGATATGATGTTAAAATAGTTAATGAAATCATGATATATGGCAAATTATATGTATGGGACTGTATTCATTGGATTTTTAAGATAAATGTGAGCATGACTGAAGTTGATTCTTTTTTTGATATTGGAAGGGTAGAAAATTATACAGCAAGGAGTAAAAGAGACCGGATTTTCTGATCATTTAGTAATATGGATAAGAATACATGAAAAAAGATAATTATATAAAAATAGGAAAAGGAATTAAAAGGTTAGCTTAAAAAGAACTAGAACAAGATGATAAGAAAGTAATATATACACTATGGGAGAATTATATAGATAGAGAATTTTATGAGAATTGGACAACATGGTGGAATAGTTTTAAAGAAAAGTATAAAGTATGTTTTTAGAATGTATTGAAAAGAAGAGAAAGAAAGAAAGAAAAGAATGCATGTAAGATTTTAACCCAAGAAATACTTCAAGATATTGTAAAGAAAGAGAGAATATTCTATGTGAAAGAAAGAGGTATATATGAAAAGAAACAAAGATCAATACGCTGTTATATAAAGAAAATATTGTTTATAGGGGAAAAAAGAAATAGCATCTTATTTAAGTAAATTAGTTAAATTAGAAAAAAGGATATTAAGAGAGCTAAAGAATAAAGAAGAAATGCAAGTAAAAACACATGAAGGCATAAAAGAAATTATTAAGGAATATATATCTGATTTCTATATAAAAAAAGAACTAAAAAAAAGAAAATATGAAATAAATTAAATATGGAGGATAATATGTCTAGAGAAAAGCATAAGTATTGAAGAATTAAATGAAGTGTCGAAAGACAAATATGAATACATCAACAAGTTTAGATGATATTGAATATAATATGTATAATGATACGGAATACTGGCAAAAAGTTAAATTTGTAGAAGTATTGAATGGGGCGGTGGTGATGCTGCGGTAGTGTTGTCGCCTCACAGTAAGACACTGTCTGGTTCGATTCTCAGCTAGAGCATCTTCTGCGTGGAGACATGCGTGAATGGGCGTACCTTCGTTGAAGGTTGTGCGTCAGGGCTGGTGACTCGGCATGTAAAAATGAACTACCAATCATTAGCGGACCAGAGTTCTGCTGTGGCGACCCCTAACCGGGAAAAGCCGAAAGACACAGCAATGAATGGTTGGAAATGAGAATAAACTATAAATATGTATAGCGGTTATAAAGTTTATATGGAAAAAGGAGACAAAGATAATATAAGGAACTGGAGACCTATAACTTTAAATAGTAGAGCTTATAAGATTTTTATGAGAATCATAACTAAAAGATTAACAAATAGAATGAGCAAACTTTATTTGACAGAAAAGGAAAATGAGCACAAGGCTTGTTATGGATTATAAAAGAAGTGGTGGATGATATCAAAAACAAAACTGTTAAGCAAGATTTATCAAGTTTTATAATAGGAAACTTAAATAAAACATTTGATGGTATTCAACATAAATATTATGGGATATTTTAAATGCATATAACGTTAGTAAAAGAATAATATATGTAATTAAATCGGTTTATGATAGAAATATTGTTAAACTTAATGTTAATGGATGGCTTAGTGAAGAGCATTAAGTAAGATCTGGAATAAGACAAGGATGCCCAGTTAATAGCAGTATATTTTCTTTGATTATGAATATGCTAGTAAACAAAATTAATAAAATGACAGACAAGGCAGGATATAGAATACTGAATGAACTACATCTACCAGTAGTGTATACTAATGCTGATAACATTATAATAATCACAAGTGATAAAGAACATATGGAAACAGTCATTCAAAAGGAAAATGTATTAATAAATGAAAAGGGGTTATGTATAAATAAAGAAAAAAGTAAAGGTTTTGATCTGGTAAAATACATAAAATACGTAAAATTTAATATGGAAGTTATAGAAGTTTTGGAAGTTAAGTATGGACAAAATGTGTATGCAGAAGAACAATGGAAATGTCATTCAAAGAAATAACAGGTACAACATTATTTTGGAAATCATTTTGATTTTCATATAGGAAGAAAGCTTACTTGATAAATATGGTGGTGCTAGGAAAATTGCTTATATAGCAAATAAGTATATGATTCCTACAAAATATGAAAAGAGTTAATGAACATATTATCTTCCTTTATATGGGGCTCCAGGTTGGCTTAATGGTTAAGGTGTTTATCTTACAGAGACAAGGTGCAGGGTTTGATTCTCACTTGGGGTAATTGGCTAGACTTAAAATGTCCCACAAGGGCAGTTGGTCTAGTATGAATCTATGAACCTATGATCCTAAACAAAAAGAAGGACTGGAAGGACTGGGATTGTTGAATCCTATAGTGTATACAGCATCAATGAACTTATATAAAGCCTTGAAATGTTATATCATCATCATCTTCCTTCGGCTGTTCCCGTTAGGGGTCGCCATAGCAGATCACCTGTTTCCATTTCTTCCTGTCCTCTGCATCTTGCTCTGTCACACCAACCACCTGCATGTCCTCTCTCACCACATCCATAAACCTTATCTTAGGCCTTCTTCTTTTCCTGTTACCTGGTAGCTTCATCCTTAGCATCCTTTTCCCAATATACTCTGCATTCCTCCTCAGCACATGTCCAAACCAACGTAATCACGCCTCTCTGGCTTTGTCTCCAAACCTTCCAACCTGGGCTGACCCTCTAATATTCTTATTCCTAATCCTGTCCACCCTCGTCACACCCAGTGCAAATCTTAACATCTTTAATTCTGCCACATCCAGCTCAAACTCCTGCCTTTTTGTTAATGCCACTGTCTCCAACCCATATAACATAGCTGGTCTCACTACCCTCTTGTAGACCTTCCCTTTCATTCTTACAGGTACTCGTCTTTCACAAATCACTCCTGACACTCTTCTGCACCCACTCCATCCTGCCTGTACTCTCTTCTTCACCTCTCTTCCGCACTCACTGTTACTCTGAACTATTGACCCCAAGTATTTAAACTCATTCACCTTTGCCACCACTACTCCTTGCATCCTCACCATTCCTCTATCCTCCCTCTCATTCACACACATATATTCTGTCTTAGTCCTGTTCCCTACTCTCACTACAGATCACAATGTCATCTGCAAACATCATAGACTCCTGTCTGATCTGGTCTGTCAACCTGTCCATTACCATTGCAAATAAGAAAGGGCTCAGAGCTGATCCTTGATGTAACCACACCACCACCTTAAACGCATCCATCACTCCCACCGCAGACCTCACCACTGTCACACTACCCTTGTACATATCCTGTACCACTCTTACATACTTTTCTGACACTCCTGACTTCCTCAAACAATACCACAACTCCTCTCTAGGCACCCTGTCATATGCTTTCTCTAAGTCTACAAACACACAATGCAACTCCTTCTGACATTCTCTGTACTTCTCCATCAACACTCTCAGAGCAAATATCGCATCTGCAGTGCTCT
This sequence comes from Protopterus annectens, assembly GCF_019279795.1. Classification (NCBI taxonomy): domain Eukaryota; kingdom Metazoa; phylum Chordata; order Ceratodontiformes; family Protopteridae; genus Protopterus; species Protopterus annectens. The sequence continues at coordinate 780,112,229 of NC_056747.1, forward strand.
TTCCCAGCATGAAACCTTACTGCTGATCATTAATCATCACGTCCCTTCTTAACCTTGCTTCCACTACTCTTTCCCATAACTTCATGCTGTGACTGATCAGTTTAATCTGTCTGTAGTTACTACAGCTCTGCACATCACCCTTATTCTTAAAAATCAGTACCAAAACAATTTTTCTCCATTCCTCAGGCATCCTCTCACTTTCCAAGATTTCATTAAACAATCTGGTTAAAAACTCCACTGTCATTTCACCTAAACACCTCCATGCTTCCACAGGTATGTCATCTGGGTCAACAGCCTTTCCATTCTTCATTCTCTTCATAGCTATCCTTACTTCCTCCTTCCTAATTCATTGCACTTCATGATTCACTATCCCTACATCATCCAACCTTCTCTCCCTCTCATTCTCTTCATTCATCAACCCCTCAAAGTACTCTTTCCATCTCCTCAACACACTCTCCGCACTTGTGAGTATGTTTCCCTCATTATCCTTTATCACCTTTACCTGCTGCACATCTTTCCTAGCTCGGTCCCTCTGTCTAGCCAATCGGTACAGGTCCTTTTCTCCCTCCTTAGTGTCCAACATTTCATACAACTCTTCATATGCCTTATCCTTAGCCTTCTCCACCTCTCTCTTTGCCATGCACCTCATCTCCTTATACTCCTGTCTACTTTCTTCATCTTTCTGACAATCCCACTTCTTCTTTGCCAACCTCTTTGCCTGTATACTCTCCTGTACTTCCTCATTCCACCACCATGTCTCCTTGTCGTCCTTCCTCTGTCCAGATGTGATACCAAGCACCTTTCTAGCCATCTCCCTTACTAGCTCTTCTGTAGTTACCCAGCTATTTTGTAACTTTTCACTGCCACCCAGTGCCTGCCTTAACTCATCCCTGAATTCCACCATTTGATCCTTGGCGCTGCCCTCACACTCCTCCTCCTCTTCTTGATCACCAACGTCATCCTACAAACCACCATCCTATGCTGTCTAACTACAGTTTCTCCGGTCAACACTTTACAGTCTCCAATCTCCTTCAAACTGGCCCTCCGACATAAGATATAATCCACCTGTGTGTATCTTCCTCCACTCTTGTATGTCACCCTATGCTCCTCCCTCTTGTTAAAATACGTATTCACCACAGCCATGTCCATCCTTTTCGCAAAATCCACTACCATCTGACCTTCTGCATTCCTTTGTTTAACACCATACCTACCCATCACTTCCTCATCCCCTCTGTTCCCTTCACCAACATGCCCATTGAAATCTGCTTCAATCACCACTCTCTCACCCTTGGGTGCAGTCATCACCACTTCATCCAATTCACTCCAAAATTTTCTTTCTCATCCATTGCACACCCAACTTGTGGAGCATATGCACTAACAACATTCATCATTACACCATCAATTTCCATCTTAATAAACATCACTCTGTCCAACACTCTTTTCACCTCCAAAACACTTTTCGCATACTGTTCCTTCAGAATAACTCCTATACCATTTCTCCTCCCATCCACACCATGATAAAACAATTTGAACCCACCGCCGATACACCTAACCTTACTCCCCTTCCATCTGGTCTCTTGCACACACAATATACCAACCTTCCTTCTGTCCATCATATCAGCTAGCTCTCTCCCTATACCAGTCATACTACCAACATTCAAAGTTCTGACCCTCACTACCACAGTCCTAGCCTTTCTCCTCTATTTCTGCCTTTGGCCATGCCTTCCACCTCTTCTCCTCCTTCGGCCAACAGTAGCCCAATTTCCGCCAGCACCCTTTTGGCTAACAGTACTGGTGGCGGTCGTTGTTAACCCGGGCCTCGACCAATCCGGTATGTAAATAGTAACTGGTGACTGCATGAAAAGTTTTGGCGAAGATTTACGCCAGATGCCCTTCCTGACGCAACCCCCCCCCCCCCATTTATCCGGGCTTGGGGCCGGCACAAAGAAATGCACTCTAAAAAGAGAAAATATGATTGATGCTATTGTCAAAAATAAATATCAAGTGTTTTGGGAAAAATAGAGGCTGGTAATGATTTAAAGAAGATGTAAATGAAGAAATTAAATAGAATCAAAATAAAATTATGTTAAGGAAACTAAAAATCGACTTGAGAAAGATAGAGAAGAATGGTATCAGAGTATTATGAAAGCTTTTTATTATGTTGATCCATGGAAGGATATAGCAGTAGTGAAAAAGAAGGCAATACAAATGAGATTCATATGGTGCAAAAAGATTCATGCATGCAATGATTTCTTATGGAGTTTATCCGTAATAAATTTACATATTAAGGAAAATATGCCATATAAAAAAATACAAGCTAGAATATGTCATGCATGTGGAGAATATCAAACTACAGAATATGTTTTTGAATTTTATAAGGATAAAAGATTTATGAAATGAAATATGTAAATGTAATATGTTAAAGGAATATAAAAAAGTGGAACAGAAATTAAATTAGACAGTGCAGTAGTGCAGCGGTAGTGTTGTCGCTTCACAGCAAGAGATTCTCTGGTTCGATTCTCAGCTGGAGTGCTTTCTGTGCAGAGTCTGTATGTCCTCCCTTTGTTCATGTGGGTTTCCTCCAGGTGCTCAGGTTTCCTCCCACATCACAAAGACATGTTGGGAGCATTTCTCTTCGGGCTTTCTCTGAAAATTGGCTTAGTTCCAAGTCGGACTTTCCCAGTAAACAAATGTTAGATAAAGAAAGAAATAAACATGAATATGATTGAATTTGACTTTTATGGTGGTAAAAAAACAAGAAGCTAAAGAAATGGACAGAATTATATTTTATGTTATATGGACAATATGGACTGAAAGCGTTAATGAAATCAAGTTTAATGGAAAATGGGTGTTGGGAAAAGTTTTGGAGAAAATATGATTTTGGTTTTGGAAAAAGGGTGGGGGCACACAACAATGTATAAAATGTAAACAAAGAGAAGGTTCCAGGAAAAAAGTCCTGTGCTCAAACTGTAGAAGAAGGAGCTAAGGAGAAGACAAAAATGAAGGAAGTAAAGAAAAAATATGTTGTTTAGGTGAGCAGTAAAAAAGAAAACGGTCTGGACAGATATGAGGTATGGGACAATGTTGTTGCACATCTGGAAATAAAAGCTGAATAGGTAAGAGCTTTCATTTTAATTAACAAAGACACTTTTTGTAACTTGGGTTTTGAAACTGGCCAGGGTATGGAAACCTTTTGGGGGGCCTATGAAGAAAAGAAAGCAGACTTTCCATTGTCAGAACATGTTGTGCAAGACTTTTTCAGACAAACAAACAAACAAGAGTCTTGATTCAGTTTAGAACTGAAGTGGGAGCAAAAGACCTGAGAGAATATTTGTTGGCACTATGTAAAGATGTGGTGGACACAACTAAAATCTATAATGAAAGAAGATTATGGACTGGGAATTGTGAATGGGGAATAATTTTAAAAATGGAAAATGACAATGTGATACACATTCCTAGTATTATTAATGTGCATGGCAATAAAAGTTTTGTATGGTACAGAGGACAACCAAAGACTTGTTATTTTTGTGGAAAAAATGATCATTCAATTAATGAATGTGACAAAAAAGATGGTATTTATGTGATCAGACAGGTCATAATGCAAACAAATGTGAAGTGAAATGTAAGAAATGCATTGATATAGGACACTCATGGTTAGAATGTGAGGTAGAAATACAAGAAAATGAAAATGAAATTATACAAGAAAGAGAGTTAGAAAAGAATGCTATACATGAGCACACAATACAAGAAAAAAACATAGAAATGGTATTTAATTTAAAGGGAAAGACAAAGAGAAAGAAAAAGAGAGACAGCTAAAACAAGTGAAGGAGAGTCAGAGTGGCATATAGTAAAAGTCAAGAAAAATTCAATAAAAAAAAGAGTTAGAGAAAGAAAAAGAAATTAAAAAACTATAACGGTAAGAGATAATAAGAAAGGTAAGCGCACTGGGGTTGCACAAGCCTGTGCATTTCTTTGTGCTGGTCCCAAGCCTGGATAAATGGGGAGGGTTACATTAGGAAGCGCATCCGGTGTAAAACGTCTGCCACATGACACATGTGGACAGCAATACAGATTTCCATAGTCGAGTCCTCAGTCAAGACCCAGGTTAACAACCATCACCACCAGTACTATTAGCCTACAGAGTGTTTGCAGAAATTGGGCTACTGTTGGCCAAAGAAGAAGGAGAACAAAAGGAGGAAGGCATGCACGAAGGAAGAAAGAGAGGAGGAAGGTTAGGGTATGCTAGTGAGGGTAGGAACTTTGAATGTTGGTAGTATAACTGGCATAGGTAGAGAGCTAGCTGATATGATGGTGAGAAGGAGGGTTGATATATTGTGTGTGCAAGAGACCAGGTGGAAGGGGAGTAAGCCCAGGTGTATCAGAGGTGGGTTCAAATTTTTCTATCATGGTGTGGATGGGAGGAGAGATGGGGTGGGGGTTATCCTGAAGGAAGAGTATGTCAAGAGTGTTTTGGAGGTGAAAAGAGTGTCCAATAGAGTGATGTTTATGAAGCTGGAAATTGATGGTGTAATGATGAATGTTGTTAGTGCATATGCTCCGCAAGTTGGGTGTGCGATGGATGAGAAAGAAACATTTTGGAGTGAGTTGAATGAAGTGGTGGTAAGTGTACTCAAGGGTGAGAGAGTGGTGATTGGAGTGGATTTCAATGGGTGAAGGGATTAGAAGGGATGAGGGAGTGATGGGTAGGTATGATGTTAAGGAGAGGAATGCAGAAGGTCAGATAGTAGTGCGAAAAGGATGGACATGGCTGTGGTGAATACATATTTTAAGAAGATGGAGAATCATAGGGTGATGTACAAGAGTGGAAGAAGATGCACACAGGTGGATTATATCCTATGCAGGAGGGCCATTCTGAAGGAAATTGGGGACTGTAAAGTGGTGACAGGGGAAAGTGTAGTTAGGCAGCATAGAATGGTTGTCTGCAGGAAAACGTTGGTGATCAAGAAGAGGAGGAGGAGTGTGAGGCAGCGCCAAGGATCAAATGGTGGAAGTTGAAAAATGGTGATTGTGAGGTGGAGTTCAGAGAAGAGTTAAGACAGCACTGGGTGGCAGTGAAGAGTTACCAAATAGCTCGGTAACTACAGCAGAGCTGGTAAGGGAGACAGCTAGAAAGGTGCTTGGTGTGACATCTGGACAAAAGGAGGAGGACAAGAAGACCTGGTGGTGAAATGAGGAAGTACAGGAGAGTATACAAAAAAGAGGTTGGCGAAGAAGAACTGGGATTGTCAGAGAGATGGAGACTAGACAAGAGTATAAGGAGATGAGATGCATGCATGGCAAAGCTAGAGGTGATGAAGGCTAAGGATAAGGCATATGGAGAGTTGTAAGAAAGGTTGGACACTAAGAAGGAAGAAAAGGACCTGTACCATTTGGCTAGACAGAGGGACCAAGTGGGGAAAGATGTGCAGCAGATAAGGGTAATAACGGATAATGAGGGAAACATACTCATAAACGAAGAGAGTGTGTTGAGCAGATGGAATGAGTACTTTCAGGGGCTGATGAATGAAGAGAATGAGAGAGAGAGAGAGAGAGAGAAGGCTGGATGATGTGGGGATAGTGAATCATGAAGTGCAATGGATTAGCAATGAGAAAGTAAGGAGAGCTGTGAAGAGGATGAAGAATGGAAAGGCTGTTGGTTGAGATGACATACCTGTGGAAGCATGGAGGTGTTTAGGAGAGATGGCAGTGGACTTCTTAACCAAATTGTTTAATGAAATCTTGGAAAGTGAGAGGATGCCTGAGGAGTGGAGAAAGTGTTTTGGTAATGATTTTAGCAATAGGGGGATTTGCAGAGCTGTAGGTAACTACATGGGGATAAAATTGATCAATCACAGCATGAAGTTTTGGGAAAGAGTAGTGGAAGCTAGGTTAAGAAGGGATGTGATGATTAGTGATCAGCAATATGGTTTCATGCTGGGAAAGAGCACTACAGTTGCAATGTTTGCTCTGAGAATGTTGATGGAGAAGTATAGAGAAGGTCAGAAGGAGTTGCGCTGTGTCTTTGTGGACTTAGAGAAAGCATATGACAAGGTGCCTAGAGAGGAGTTGTGGTATTGTCTGAGGAAGTCAGGAGTGTCAGAGAAGTATGTAAAAGTGGTACAGGATATGTATGAGGGTAGTGTGACAGTGGTGAGGTCTGTGGTGGGAATGATGGATGCATTTAAGGTAGAGATGGGATTACATCAAGGATTAGCTCTGAGCCCTTTCTTATTTGCAGTGGTGATGGACAGGTTGACAGATGAGATTAGACAGGAGTCTCCATGGACTGTGATGTTTGCAGATGACATTGTGATATGTAGTGAGAGTAGAAAACAGGTTGAGGAGACCCTGGAGAGGTGCAGATATGCCCTAGAGAGGAGAGGAATGAAGGTCAGCAGGACTAAGACAGAATATATGTGTGTGTGAATGAGGGGGAGGATAGAGGAATGGTGAGGATGCAAGGAGTAGAGTTGGCAAAGGTGGATGAGTTTAAATATTTGGGATCGACAGTTCAGAGTAATAGCGAGTGTGGAAGACAGGTGAAGAAGAGAGTACAGGCAGGATGGAGTGGGTGGAGAAGAGTGTCAGCAGTGATTTGTGACAGACGGGTACCAGTAAGAGTGACAGGAAAGGTCTACAAGAGGGTAGTTAGACCAGATATGTTATATGCACTGGAGATGGTGGCATTAACAAAAAGGCAGAAGTCAGAGCTGGATGTGGCAGAGTTAAAGATGTTAAGATTTGCACTAGGTGTGATGAGGATGGACAGGATTTGGAATAAGTATATCAGAGGGTCAGCTCAGTTTGGACAGTTTGGAGACAAAGACAGAGAGGTGAGATTGCATTGGTTTGGACATGTGCTGAGGAGGGATGCTGGGTATATTGGGAAAAGGATGCTAAGGATGGAGCTGCTAGGTAAGAGGAAAAGAGGAAGGCCTAAGATTAGGTTTATGGATGTGGTGAGAGAGGACATGCAGGTGGTTGGTGTGACAGAGCAAGATGCATGGAAACAGATGATCTACTGTGGTGACCCCTAATGGGAGCAGCCGAAAGAAGAAGAAGAAGAAGAAAGGTAAGGGATATTATTCTAATACCTGTTCTATAAAGCTGAAAATATTAGCACTGAACATGAACAGTATAAAGAATATTAAGAGAATAATTAGTATTTTATAATGCTGTGCTGCAGTAGATGCTCAAGTAATAGTGTAAGAAGACATTAGAATTCTAACAGAAGAAGAAAGGGTGCAAACAGAAAAACTTTGGAATAGTACTGTTATTTGGAATATAGGCAAAGAAACATCTTCAGGTATATGTATACTATGCCAAGAAAATATAAAAATATTATATATTACAATACTAGAACTGGCCCGAATAACAGTAGTAGATATAAGCTTGAAAAAAATATGTATATAGACTGTTAGCTTTAAATGCATATTTGACAAAAAAAAAAAAAGAGGAAACAATGTTTAAAAGTATACCTAATTATGTCTGTGTTAACATGGATATTTAATAATGATAGGTGACTTTAATTATAATGTGAGAAATAAAAAGAATATTCTGATATTAAAATGGTTACTGAAATTATGAAAAGTGGAAAATTAAAAAATATGGGAAAATAAACACTGGACTTACAAAAGAAATGAAATTAAGACAGAAATTGATTATTTTTTATATCAGAAGGCCAAAAAAATCACACAAAAAGGAATTAAATATAATGGGTTATCTGATCATGTGATGATTTGGATAAGAATTCATGAAAATGAGGAAAATATTAAAATAGAAAAAAGCATAAAATAGTAAATGAAAAAGAGTTAGATTCAGTAGAAAGAAAAGAAATTACAGAATTATGGCAACAACATATCAATATGAGAGATTTTTATGAAAATTGGACAATATGGTAGATTCAGTTCAAAAAGAAATAGAAAAGAATATTTTTAGAATGTATAGAAAAGAAAATGAAAAGGAATGAAATACACAATATTAAGTCCAAAAATATTTAAAGACTTGATAGAGAAGAAAAAAATTGTTTTATGAAAAAGAAAATAAATTATATAAAATAAATCAGGATAAGGTTACTAAATTGTTATATAAGCAAAAATATTGCTTACAAAGAAAAAATAAGTAGCACCATACTTATGTAAGAAAGTAAAAGAAGGAAAGATAAGGGAATTAAAAAATGAAGAAGGGAAACAAGTTAAAAAATAAGGAGAAATATATGAAATAATTAAAGAATATGTATTAGATTCATGTATTAAAAAAGAAGTTAACAGAACAAATGTATAATAGTGAAAAATTAAATAAGGAAGATAATATTTAGAGAGAAAAATAAATATAAATGAGCTGAATGAGATCTTGAAAGATATTAATGTTAATTCAGCTACAGGTTTGGATGGAATTGTATACAGTATGTATAAAGAAATTTATGACTGTCAAAAAATGATGTTTGTAGAAATAATGAATGAGTGGCTTGAAAGAGGAATTAAGTATAAGGAAATTTGCATAAGCATGATAAAGTTTATATTAAAGAAAGGAGATAAAAGTAAAATAAAAAATTGGAGACCAGTTACACTGAATAAAACAGATTATACAATTTTCATGAGAATAGGAACTTAAAGACTATAATGTAAAATAGATAGAGTATATGATCAGTATTTGGGAGAAAATGAAAGGGGAGTCAAGACCTAGTGTGGGTAATAAAGGAAGTAACTGATGATATTATTAATGAAAACTGGAAACAAAATCATGATAGGTGATGTCTGTAGGACATATGATATTCAGTATAAAGCATTATGTGGAATTTTACAAGCATACAACATAAGTGAAAAATATTACAAGTAATTAAAATCAATATATGGAAAAATATGTGAAATTGAATGTAAACAGTTGGATAGGGGAAGATTTGAAAATACAGTGTGATGCAAAGCAAGAATGTCCTGCAAGCAGTATGATCTTTGCTATAATCATGAACTCAGCAGTAATGGAAATTAATAAAATGTCAAGTAAGGGAGGATATAAAATGATGGAGGAAATGCAGTTACCAATAATGTAAATTTATGCTGATGATATTGTAGTTATAGCAAACAATAAAGTCTGGATGGAAAAAATTAATGAAAAATTGAGTACACGGTTGAAGAAAATTGGTTTAAGCATAAATAAGGAGAAAAGCAAAGGATTTGGTATGAAGGAGTTATAGGAGGTGTGAAATATAATGAAAAGAGTATAGCTGTTTTAGGAATAGTATTTGGAAGGACAGAATACATGACATAAACAGTGGGATAAAGTTGTTACAGGAATCAAAGACATGATCACCTACTGGAAGACATATAGGTTTTCATACAAAAAATCACATTTAATAAATACCATAATAATAGGTAAAATAGCATATATTGTAAATGTTTATATGATGCCATTGAAATATGAAAAACAAATTATGCAGACAATTTTTCATTTATTTGGGGGGTCAAGACTGAACCTGGTTAAGAGTGGAATTTTGTATATAAAAGATAAACAAGGGGGGTTGGGGCTGATAAATCCAATTGTGCGTGCAACTTCTTTAAGTCTGTATAAAGTACTAAAAGGAATAATGAAAAATAATAAAGACTTGACAGAAAGAATAATGTATTATAAATATAGATAAATTTAGGAAGAAATGGAAATAAAAGAAGTAAATAAAAGAAGTAAAAGTGTTATTAATGAAGAAATTAAAAAAATTTACAGTAACTTGTATTGTGGAAATTAAAAAAGAATGTGATAGAAAAGATAAGATAAAATGGTATGTTAACATTATGAGATCCTTTTATTTGGTGGATCCATGGAAAGAGTTAGAGACAGATAAGAAGAAAGCAGTAATGACAGAAATTATAAAAAGAATTAAAAAAATGCAATGATTTCTTTTGTGGAGGTTGTCCATAGGAAAATTAACAGTGGGGGGCAAATATGCCATACAAGAGAAAACAGGATAGAATATGTAATAAATGTAAAGAAATGGAAACTACAGAACATGTTTTTTTTTTAAATGTCAGAGAATTCAAAAACTGTGGAAAAAAGTATGTAAACATGATTTGATTAAAAGTTATTTACATTTTGAAATGTTAAACATGGTGGAGTATGGGTTTTATGGGACACCAGAACGAAGCTAAGAAAATGGACAGAATCATCTTCTATGTAACATGGACTATATGGAATGAAAGGCTTAATGAAACCAGATACAATGGAAAATGGACATTGACAAAAATACTGGAAAAAAATATGGTTTTGGTTCTGGGTAAAACAGAGGGGGGATACTTAAAATGGAAATATCAATATATTGAATGACGTTAAAATATGTAAATATTGTATATATGTATAAATATGAGTTGTATATATGTCTACAAATAAAAAATCTACTCCTTTTGATAAATGCCATGGGTTCCTAGACATCCAGTTGAAGTACCACCAACTCAGATAGATGGGGCTTCAGTTTGATGTCTCATCCATAGGATGGCGCACCTTTGAGTGCAGCAACATTTGTATCAGTATGCATTTCTGAACAACAATAAGTATAAAATTCTAATGACTGGCATTATTATGACTGTAATCATGAGTGATTTATCCAAAAAATCAAAAAATGTTACATTTGAAGCAAAATCAGTGACCTTGTCCAAAACTAGGACCAATTCAGAAGTATATATGTCCTTCTTGCACTATATGTATTACTCAATATTTCTCTGTCCTCTCTGTATATGCTATCAACCACTGTATTTTTTGTATACTGTATGCTATGCTACTAATACTTCTGTGTTAATATGTAAATAATTATTTTATTGAAGCTTTTCTCCTCGGGTCTCCACTGAAAATGGGCAATGTGCTCAGTTGGACCAACCTGGTTAACAAATGTGAAAATAAATGTGGAAATAAATATAAAATAAATAAATGTATAGTACTCAAAAGGGAATATCTGGCCACAATAACCCATTCCAGGATTTGAATATGTTTCTTTTTTTTTTTGGTGTGTGGGATTTGAAATGACATAGTATGATTTTTCTGAATATTATTATAACTGCTTATAAACAAGTCTCAGCAGAAGAGTTTAAGAATTTGTAGTTTTAATGACTGAGCTGATTAAAACTATATATTCTGAGATACTTGAGTCGAGGCTTATTCATTTTCAGTCAGTTTAATGTGTTTTGACATTACCATACCAAACATAGCACCAGCAAGCAAAAGAATTAAAGAAATTGCATCCATAGTCAACTATCCATCTTCAAAATATGGAACTCTATACTATCTCTCATAAGGTATAACAAATGGGCAAAATGTGAAATGTTTTTTAACAGCTAAGGAGGAAGCTCACAGCATGGTTAAAATGTTACTTTATACTTGTTTTAAATATTATTTTATTTATTTGTAAATAAGGTAAAACCTAATGAGCAAAGTGGTCCTTATCAGGGATGACCTGGGAACACTGGTTAGGTAACTTACTCAAAGTCACAAAGTAGGCAGATTGAGGGAAGAGATTCTAACCTCATACCTTTGACCACAAGAAGCAGTTTGTTAACATAAGTGCCAGCCAACTCCAAATTGCTTAAAACATTAATGGAACAATATGTGCTGGATGGACATGCATTCTCTAAGCAATAAAAACTATGACGCTGTAATGACTGGCATTGCTGACTGATAGCAATTCCCAGTGATTTACCAGAAAAAAGAAGTTAACAAGACAGAGCATAAATACCAGGCAAAATCAGTGATGTTCTGCAAAATGGAAGACAGATAAGCAAACTACTCTAATTCACTTAAAAAGTTAACAGAACAACAAGTTTTGCATCAGCATGCATTTGTTGAACAAAAAAAAAAAAACATAACTAATAATTGTCATTACCAACTGACTATAAACCTTAGTGCTCTTTAACCCTCGGGTTAAAGAGTAAAGGACTAGTAATTAGTATAGAGGATTAGGACTCTAAACTCTAACTGAGCTTCCAGTCAAGGATAGAGGATTTGATTTTTTTTACCTCTATTTGTTTACTGTGTGACTTTGAGTAAGTTGGTTAACCAGACAGTGCTCCTAGGTTGCCCCTTTACCTGGTTTGAAAGACAGAAAAAAGATGAGGTTTGCATATGAGGCTAAATACTCATGTATAGTTTCCGACCGAAAAGAACAGAACTGGATCGTGGTCAAATGAGGCCCAAGGCAGATTAATGAACCCGGCATGCCTGCTGCAGCCAATATTCCATCACTTTGCTTTCTCTCCCCAGTTACCATAAAACACTGTTGAAACCTGTCAGTATGCATACTATTTTCTTGTATATTTTTATAATGATCACAGAGATTTTGATGTAATTTAAAATATTTATTACAAATATTACAGTAAAAACACTGACAGCAACATGATGAATAAAATAAAACATTCTCATTTTGAAAACTATGAACATCATGAGCAACAGTAAAATCATCCTCCTTTGAAACACACATTTATTGCAAAAGCATCTGGCAGTCCATTAAACTACAATATATGTGCAGGTGTTCATAGTCAAACAAAGTGAAGCACTAATTAGGGGCTACTTGAAGGGTGCAGGAATTCAGTAGACAAAAGCGTAATGAATTTTTCTGATAGTTCTAGCTGGCCTACTGGACACAGATGTCTCTTTTTAGGGGCAGCCCAGGAGCACTGTCAGGTCAAGTGATTTAGTCACATTCACACTAGAAAAATGAAGACCGAGAGAATCAAAAGCTGTACTACAGGATGCAGCTCGTTAACTAAACTAAGTAGCAAACTCCTGCAGCCCAACAGAGAGCATTTCATTTTCTAATGCCTACAAAAAAAACAAGTTAAATTAAAAATGCACTCATAGATAATATTTTATCATTAAACGTGTAGACTTCATGATGTGCATTTTATTCACAAAACAAATAAGCATACTATCAAAAGTCAGCAAAACAAGGAAACCAAGGAATCATAAAGAAAAAAAAAATGGCTCGTGTGGTGAAGACTCTGTTTATTACAATTTACTCCTTCCTTTACACCATAACTGCTTTGAGTCTGGATGCAGGGCACGGATACACATACACAGACATACACACACACACACACACACACACACACACACACACACACACACACACACACACACACACAGTCAATTACAGCTCCTTACATAATTGAGAAATGTATTTCAGCTCACTACTGTGAGAACCGTGCAGTGTATCTCATTGCACCCTATGCCCTCCCTAACTCTTGTCTCAAGAATCATAGACAAAGACCAAACAATCACGATCAGATTTTAAATCTTTCTCTTATATACTTAGAAAATTGAGTATTTTCTGAAGGACACAAAGTCTGAAATTCATAGGTTCATAGGCTGGTACTAGGCTATCGGCCCTAGGGCCTATACAAGCCTAGCCATAACAATTCCCTGGCTATTTCTTCCCACACTAGTTACTTCCCTGGACCCCTGTCTAGCAGGGTGACTGACGTGATCCCCGGGGTGAATTTTCTTTCTCCCATCCAATCATCAAGGTTCTTTTTTGAAGAGGGCCAAAGAGATGCTCTGCTTGACATGTATGGGCAGTCTATTCCAGAGTCTGTGGAGTCTCTGGGTCAGGAACCTATCCCTCCAGCATGTTTTGTTTATTGTGATGACAAGGTTTAGATCCCTGGAGCATGTGGCTCTGAGGGATTGAGATTTTTTTAAGTGTAGCATGTCCAACAGCTCTGGGTTTGACATTGTATATTAAGCAGAGATTGCCTCTGAGTAGATGATATGCCACAGAGTATAGCTGGAGTTTTTTTAAGGTGGTCAGTGTAGGGTATCTGCTTTAGGCCTGTGATTCTTTTAGTGAGGTATTTCTGTGGCCTTTCCAGTTGTTGCAGATGTCTTGAGAGGTACATACCAAATGGGACGTTGTATTCTATAATGGGTCTAACGAAGTATAAGTACAGTGAGACAATGACCACCTTTTTTCTGGATGAAAAGCCCTTAGTGATGAGGTGTGCCACACAGAAGGATTTCCTGACTGTTGTGGCGATGTGGTTATCGAAGGTGAGACCACTGTCCACCTGTGTCCCTAAGTCTCTTATCACACTTTCAGTGTTTAGTGTACTGCCACCTATGTGGTAATTCACAGGTACATGTTTTTTCCCAAAGAGGATAACTATACATTTCTTGGCATTGAGCTGGAGCCCATGGCTCTGTCACCAAGCATCTGTTTCTGTAAGGCCCTTTTGTAGAGTATATACATCATTTGGGGATTCAATAATGGCTCCCAGTTTGCAGTCATCTGTGAACTTTGTTAGCCAGAGTCCCTTAATGTTGACTTGTACTTCAGAGAAGTAGATGCCAAACAAGACCGGTCCCAGGACTGAACCCTGAAGTACTCCACTTGTCACTTGCCTGGAGCTGGATTTGGAGTCGTCACTTTTACAGTGTGGGTTCTGTCAGTAAGCCAGTTGGTATCCCATCAAGTGATGTATGGATTAATGCCCAGCTTAGTAAGTCTATCTATGATTCCAGAGTGGGGTATGGTGTCAAAGGCCTTGGTGAGGTCCAGATAGGCTATGTGGACTGCCTTACCCTCGTCCACAGCTCTGGAGACTGATTCAAAGAAGTCAATCAGGTTCAGGAGACAAGTTCGGCCCTTCACGAACCCAAACTGGGTGGGGTCTAGTGTTTGAAGGTTGCCAATGTCTTTGTTTATAAGTTCCATGATAATACGTTCCATGACCATGCAGATCAGGCTTGTCAGACTGATGGGGCAGTAGTTCCCGAGATACAAGGTGGATCGCCCCTTGTGGAGTGGGATAACTGTAGCTGTGCACCACTCAGTGGGCACGAAGCCTGAGGTGAGGCTATGATTAAACATGACACTTAGGTGAGATGCCAGTTAATTTTGTAGTTCATGTAATACACAGCCCGGGATGTCATCTGGTCCCATGGATGCTGTATTCTTAGCTTTGGAGTGTGTTTTTACCTGTGTGGCCATTATTACTGGAATATGGCAATCTTCCGGTATTGAGATGGGCTGTTTAGGGGGTGAGAGGGGGGTAAAGTTGGCACTGAATAGATCTGCCAGGATATTGACAATATCCTTGGGATCAGTATATATAATGCCATTCTGTTGTAGCTCAGAGCAGATCTCAGCATTGCCATTTAGATTTTTGACATAGTTATAGAATATTATCACATGATTAGCATTATTTAGTGACTGTAATCCACACATTTTAGAAGAAACAGACAAAAATAATTATCAATTTCTTTGCTCAAGAATTCTGGGCAAAGCCAAAAATAATTGGGGAGGCCCCAAAAGGAAACAAATCAGTAGCAGCTGTTGTCTCTGGATCACAAACACAACATCTGTCCTTTTACCAGGTGCTCACCCTCATGTGTCTAACACAAAGACTTAAGAGTCCATGTTTTTATATTTTGACCAGTTTTTGAGTTGTTAAGCTTTATGTACTTAGCAGTTTTTGAAATATGTGGCTGTCATATTTCTCACATGTTACTGATTATATTTATTGTTGCATCTAACAGGTAAATAATATGAATATCCTTTCAGTTTTTGTCATGCAGTAGTGAGTAATATAGTACCTATCCATGATGTGATTGTGCACAGAGCGCCAAATTATTACTGGCTGCTGTAATTCATTAGTTACATTAAAAGCTTGTAAAACAAACATTTTATCCATGACTGCATTCTATTTGTATTTCAGGTACAGTGGACTGGAATGTCAGAAGAATATGGATTAGTGGCAAGAGCTCTGTTTTTCACCTCCACGGTCTGGAGTTTAACTCTATCCTTCAGTCATTGTCTTTATGGAAGTTTGCATGTACTCCCAGTGTCTGCTTGGGTTTTCCCCTGCTAAGCTGGCTACCTCTCATCTGCCCAGAACATGCCGGTTGATTGGCTACACTAAAGTGTAGGTTTCCACTCACTTCCAAAAACACACTGGTTAATTGGCTGCACTATATATATATATATAGTATATATAGATATATATATCCTTTTGGCTTGCTCACAATTTGAAATGATCGAAGAAAGACCATAAAAATTTTCAGCTTAACAGATTAATGAATTAAAATTACATTAAAAATTGAAAATCTAAGCAAGGAAATTAGATTTTGGTCATGCAAGGATCAACCTGCATTGCTTACTTGAGACTGTTTTGGTTTTTCAGTGTGCTAACACATAAAACTAAGCCAAGGCCCTTAACCTTGAGTGTATAAGAAGGCATGATTTAAGTGACAAAGAGCTTAGGTCATTGCATTTTGTCTCCGCAGTCTGAAATGAATTGGTTGAAAACTTGTTCTTATTCTATTACACCCGCAAAGTAAAGAACAAGAAGTAAAGGACTCCCCCAGGACTAAATGATGTTGTCCCTTTAAAACCAGCTCTAGCAAAAAGGAGGGTAATCTATTGATTTTCATTGGCTGTGTTGTACTATATTAGATACTATGTTTTTACTAGTGTTTTATCATCTGATGAAGGGATTTACCCGAAAGCGCTTATGATACTGCTTTTATTGTTTTAATAAAGTTAAGTTGCTTCATATACAGCTTGGTAGTACTTGCCTTACTTTTGGATTTATTATTCTTTTACACCAGTCATATTCCTGCCATAGACCTTCCTACATCTAGATTTTCACACTCAGTCCCATCAAGCAGCTGCTCATCCTTCTTCTGCCCTGCCTGTTAGGAACTACATTGCCAGCAGAGCAACAATTTAGATGAGGTCAATTGTCATCTTAGGGTGGCTCAGAGTTTTTTGTGTAGCCTACCCCAGTCCTGTGCTTACATTCATCATGCAATGATGTCACTGTATGCAGTGCCACTAACAAATTGTTGCTTTACATCCCCTTTATGAGAGCATTGCAGACCACATCCTTCACTGTGGGCTGCAACACATAGTGTAAAACCCCACCTTCATTTCTACTTCTTAGCAGCACTTCCGACAGTGTTCACTAATCAGACCCAGATCCACTGGATCAGAGTTAGGACTATGACCCGCTACACCACAGAGCAGGCTGCTTCTTGAATTTGACCTGTTCCCTATTTGAGGCAGTGACAAATGTAAGGAATATTCATGAATGAATCCATACTGTTTGTGCATTCAGAAAAAGTATAGTCTAGGGTGGAGGTACCTGCATATAAACTTTTGCATCCATTAAACCTGACTGTTAACCATGAAATAATTTAATTGACTAACTTATTGATGGAGATTACACAATATATGCATGTACCTTTCTTTTTCTATGCATGAGTCTAAATTATTCAATTTGCCATTTCATTCCTATTAAATTAGGATCGGTAATATACCACTTTAAGTGAAATTAAATTCACTTAAGATTTTAGTACATGTACCTCTCAACCTCTGAACATTAAAAATCACTATGCTGACCTTTAAAAAAATCATAGCAGAAAGCCCAAAAGAGGAGCATTTCTATTTAGTTAGTTAGTTAGTTAGTTAGTTAGTTAGTTAGTTAGTTAGCTAGCTAGTTAGTTAGTTAGTTTTATTTTTTTTAATAAAGTTCTTGTAGATACTAGACCCTATAGAGTTAGTAATAACAAGTTATTGTATTGGCTTTGTTCAATTAGTTATTAATTTATATACCGTTGAACAGATCTATCTTTATGAGGAACACAGTAAAACTAGGAGGAACAAGATCCTGAGTCCAAAAATCATAGCTCAGTGTCGAAATCATAGCAGCTGAGAGGTGTGTTTGTACATAATTGTGAGCTGATCGAAGAAAGAAACCCATACACCGGGAAGAAAGCAAGTATGAATGGGAATAGATTTGCAGGTGTTTCTTTTCATGTTTTATCAGAGGAAACATTCTTACAGCAATATAGCAGTAACATACCATGACTGCATTGCTTGTTGAGAGATAGCTGAGGTGAAACTTTCATGAAATGATGCATCTAGACCTAGAAGTTCATCGGGATTTAAGTACATAGCATTTCAGTTATGTGTAGAAAGTGATGATGCCTCATGCTCAGGAAACAGAGCTGCCAGTGTACTGGTTGACTCGTGTCTGGTGACAGAGTTGTATCAGTTCCAGGGTGTAATTACAGAAACACTATCACTTTTTCAGCAAATTAAGTGATGCAAAGGCAAAGCAGATCAGTCACAGAGTGAAACCAGAGGTCATTTTGAGAACAAAGAAGCCAAATCTAACTAGGAAAATGGAGCCAGGTGCAGGTCACAGTCAAGAAATGTTCTAATTTGGTATTGATCTTTTGTCTTGTATGCTTAGACTGCCGCAGATGATTATTGGTGTATCATGTGAACAGTATATCAAAATGTTCACCTCCTTGGTACTCTTCACTGTATCATTTAAGCGTAATAGCTAATTAAATTTTCACTTTTGTATATTCTTGTTACTTGTTTCTTGCATTCAGCAAAACTATTTTTGTGATGAATCATGAGCAAAATCTTGGTTGAGTATTCATATATCCTGAGCCTGTTATGTGATAAAGGTATTAATTTAATAGTAATAATTAAAATATGGCCATCAAGATATTTTAGTTATTCCTTTGTAGAGGTAGTGCATAATGAGAAGAGAGCAGACATTCCAAGCATCAAAAAAGCTGTATAGATTCTGCACCAGTAGCCTTATAAAAAGATAGACAAAAGAAGCAAAACATATACACCTTGAAGGAAAGGCAGGAGGCAAAGGACATGATGCACACACAGCCTCTGCAAAATTAAGGAAATCCAAGAGGGTAGCCACTGTCATTTGATCAGGTATTCAAGAGCAAAGGGGCACAAGTGAAAAAAAGGAGAATTACAGTTTAAGGAGGGTGGCAGTAAATATTTTTTTTCCACAGTGAATGTTGTAAATGCATGGAATAGCCTTCCAAGAGAAATTGTAGATACAAAAATAGTGTTGGGTTTTTAAAAACAAATGGGATATATTTTAGGAAAGTATTCACAGGCTGTAGAAAAAAAGTATATTGTTAACTGCAGCTTACCCTGCAAACACGATAGTGAACAGAGCAGATGCTCCAAACTATCATTACTTGCAGATAATTTCTGCTTCTTTGTGTAGCTGGCATACAGTAAGTTAGTAACTTCATATTTCTCATTCCAAAAACTGGGCCAAGATCCTGAAGTGAAAGCTTGAGCCCTTTGTATTTTATGTTGCATTTTTTATGATCTGAGTGCCTTGCATCAGTGAACAGGAAAGCTGAGACTCGTACAGATGCATTCATTTTACCTTGACTTAGTTCTTGCACAATGCTATATACTCATAGCTGCTATGGGCAGAACTAGCTAGATGGAAAGGGAGGAAGTTCAACACATATTGCCATACCTCTAAACTGTTCAGATTTTCACAAAAAAAAACAGATTCTTTCCTCATATTTTTGATCTGCTCCTCATGAAATTTGTGGCTTTCTGCCAAATCATTGAGGACTGAAATCACTAATTTATGACATACATTTCAATTTCAGACTATAAATCCTTCAGAAAATGCATGCTAACAAAATACCTTTTATCCTAGGAACATTCCAAGTTTAAAAGACCACTATTTAAAATATGTCCCTATTTTTGTGCCTTTGTCCCTTCATTATTTTGGTTGTCCAGATTTCCTGTACTACGAGGTTGAGAGGTATGCATACTACTATATTTTTGTTTGCGGGAGCAATGGGAAATTGTTTTGATATTAACAGTACTTGAAGTACCTATGTAAAATGTGCATTCTTTCACAGCGGTATTCCTGTAAAGAGAGTGCTTATCTAGCCAGTTCTGGTGGTATAAAGAGATAAAGCCATAACTACCCACATGTGATTAGAGGCTTAGAGAAAAATAAGCATCCCTATCCTGGGTGGGAGCAGAGCTGAAGATTTGCTGCCAAATATCCTGAGAGGGGAGGCAGTAATGCAGATGTGAGGCCAGAAGGTGGGTGTCTGACTTATCAAGTCACTGGTAGCCGGTAGTTTTCATTGTGAATAAATGGGAGCATGCACCTGCTTGGGGAAGGCATTGTGGATGTCTATGGTGATGTGGCTATCATAAAACGGGATCACTACTAAATCTCGAATTACGGAATCTTGACACTCTGAATCCTGAAGACCAGACTCTCGAGATTCTGTAATCTCGAAAACAACAAAAAAAAAATTTTTGATAGCATATGCAGAGGGGCAAGCCCCCCTGCACCCTCTGCAACTTAAATATACCAACTCTGAGATCACACCACAGTGGAGTGAACTGCATACACCTGTCGAAATCTTTTTTTTT